>NW_025785750.1:0-53854 GCF_021130785.1 Homalodisca vitripennis | reverse complement strand
CCCTTTTTTTGTAATTTTTTATGGGCTCTTGTTCTAAAGATTTACTAAAAACATACAATTGGAAAAAGGGAAATCAACCTATTGTAGATAAATTCAATAATAAAGTTGTTTTTCCACATCCACTTGAACCAACAATTAACAATCTGATTGGTTGATCTTTCTTACTTTTCTTCAAACGTATTGAAGTTTTATCTGATCTTTTGCTTTAAAAATTTCTCCATTTAAATAGAAGATTTTCATCTGAAGCAACGCTTGCGAAAATGAAGCTGTTCAAGTTGACTTCAGAAAGCTCTAAATATAGTTTTAAACTTGGAACTCCTATTCATTTAGAGGAAGAATCAAAATTAATTTCATCGGTTTTAAGCGGTTTTTATTCTGACAATTTTGTAATAAATATTAGTGAAAGTTCTCCTTATTGTATAGGATTTAGTGAGAAGAACATAACAAAATATTATGGTTTAAACAAAGGATATTACACTTTCGATCAAATAAAAAATTCCCTTAAAAATTTATCTGAAAACATTCAAACAATCAGATAAATCTTTAAACTTTGACGAAACAAGTTTGAAATGCAAAAAAATTATCTCTCTAATAAAATTCAAATAAAATCACCAGTAAGAATAATGTTTTAAAGCAATTATTGTAGATTTATTAGGGTTTGTTCAAGAAACTATTGAGCCAAATCAGGTATATTTAGGAAATAAAACGCCAAAATTTAGACCGTTCGATGTAATTGAAGTGCACTGCAATCTCGTTGAACCTAGTTTTTGAAAATCATACCGAACATTTACACAAAGAATCTGAAATTTTGTACACTTTTTTCCCAAATGTTGCTTATGGATCAAAAATCAGTGAAAAACCGAATGAAATCGATTATATTCCAATTAGAAAAAATATTAAAAGAATTCAAAAAATCGTTCTGACTATTCAAGACTCTGAGGGAAATTTATTAAATAATGAGAGTAAAACAACAATATTTTTAAGATTAAAAAAGGGAATAAAAATGAGTTGATGATGATGACAAAAATTAAATATTTTTACTTAAAAAACGGGGGCTATTCGAATGGCCCCTTAAAAATTTCATCCTGACCCTGTTTTTTAAAATAAATCTGGACTTTTTAAAACTGAAATAAAAATTACTATTAAATTTTTTTTTTCTTCTAAAGGAGCCATTTGTAGACTACTCAATAATCAACAAAATTCAATAAAAACATATCTTTACGATTGTGACGAAAACAATGTATCTTTTTTAAGGCTAAAGCGGCAAAAATTCTAGAAATATGAAAATACAAATGCAAACGATCAGAAAAAACGTTGACGAAGATGATAAAAACTTCTATTTTAATCTAAATAAAAGGGGGGGCTATAAATAGCTTCCCTTCAAACTTCCAAAAAACACGTTTTCTTTAATGAACCAGGTCTCTAAAAATAAAAATTGCTTGTTAAATTTTTTCTATCTAAATGGAGTCAGTCTAGATCTAAGAAATAATAACTAAAATTAAATAATAAAGAAATTTTAAAAATTGTTGACAAAAAATAATGAATTTTGGTTTAAGGTAAGATGTTGCAGAAATAGGAATATAACAATACAGAAAAAGCGATTAGAAAAAAGTCGATGAAGGTACAAATCTCAATACTTTTTCTAAAAGGATAAGGTAAAAAAAAAGCCCTCGAGGGCCACCTCGCAAAATTCACAAAGATATATTTTCATTAATGAATGGGACTTTTTCTTTAAATTTTAAGATCTCAAAAAAATAGAAGCAAAAAGCTTTCAACAATGGGTTACGGAGATTTTTACCAAGCATTCGTAAATTTGGTGTGTAAAAATTGAAAAAAAAATTAAATATTTAGGGACGAAGTTAAACATTGCAAATTAAAGATGAAATAAAAAGGGAAAAAATAATCGCAAAACAAAGTGTAAAAATTGACTTAATGAAACCAGCCTTGTTTGTAAAGATTTTGCTAAGAAAAAACACCATGTTTTTGTATTAATTAAGAAGAATCACTTTGGGGGAAATCCTTATTACGTTATCAGAGCTCAAAAGAGAGAAATACCGAAAAGATTAAAGAACTTGAAATTGATTACCCAGAAAAGGAAATTTTTATTAAGACAAGGAGATCCAAATAGTATAAAACTTACCCAAAAGAAAGAATCTTTTGAATATTTTATACAACGGAAATCATTTTACTACAAATATGGCAGAATCTCGACTGATTTTTAAAATCTAAATTACACGAAAGAAAATGTTAATAAATTTTTTTTAAATCTCGAATTTTATATTTTGTTTGTAAATGTTTTTTAAAGATAAGGTAACCTTGAAAGTTCGTCCACACTCGCAAAAAGTCGGTTTCTTTTGCTTTCTCGTTTAATTCTTCTAGTACAATCTCTACAAAAAGCCTTCTTGTTATTTTTTACTTAATTCCAAACGTAAATTTGGAAAATATCCTTTAAATTTTTTTACAAACGCAACTTTTTTCTCTTTTAACGTTAATTTTTCTAATTTATCGTATAATTCTCTTGCTATTTTTTTTTGACAATCCTTTCAATAATAGTATAATCCATCTTTGGTTTCTTATTTTTATGAAAAGCTTCAAATCTTTTAAAACTTTGCACCTTTAACATTTCTTTTGGCCTCCATTTATATAGAAAAAATCTTTGACTTTCTCAAATTTATATTTAAAAAAACTTTGGTTATTTTCTTCATTATTTAAATCTTTTATACTATAAGTTAAGGATCTGTGTTATTTAAATTTGATAAATCACAAAGATTTCTCTTGACCAATTGTTCTTATTTTGTTCGAAAAGTTTGTTTTTTACTAACAATTCTTACATGATCATTGACTTTAAATTTTGTTTTGTGTGAAATTTTAGGTTTGGGAAATACTTGAAAACTGTCTCTAATAACCTTTTTGCATCTTTATCTACACTTTGGGCTTCATTTTGATTGTGCTGTGAATGTATCGTTATAATTGTTTTTCGATTTTTTTTAAGAATATCGATCCATTTAAAGTTTTTATTAATCTCAAAAAATTTCTTTCATTCCCCTCATTTTGAGTTTGTTATATCTCTTACAATACTTGATTTCTCTTTGTTTTTGTATGATAAAACTTGATGTCGTATTTTCTCCAAAAACATCATGTAAATGTCGTTTATTGTTGAAATCTCTAAATCCCGTATCTGGTCGATTGATAGTAAATTTGGAGGTTTTATGCTGATTTTTATCGCGTCTGTTTCTTGTATCTTCCGAAAGCTTTTGAAACATCCCTTGCCGTTTTTTACTTTTGATAGCTCTTGACAATGCATATTTTGGGAGAAGAAAGTATCAATAAACATTTAACAGTATACTTGAATCCAGTCATTTTGGATACGGAATTTGTAGGTGTTTTAATTAGACATTTTATAACCTATAATCTGCTTTGCCCCATGATAAAGCGTCCCACATTTCCTAAATTGTTATTATTTTTCTCTTTTTTTAATACTTTTTCTTCTTTTTCGTAATGGTTGCTACATGGGAAATTTCTCTAGCTTCAATCGTCGTGTTTCTTCCATATTCTTAGATTCGTTCCATTACGTGTTTTTCAGTTGGGATGTCTTTATAAAATTTTCTAGGTTATTTGTCTTACTTTGTGTAACCATTTTGTGCAGGAGCAATTCCATACAATTCCCGTTGAGTGTTTGAACGTTTGTTAGAATCTATTATTTTTCGTGTTTATTTTTCTTGCAGTTTTGTGTTGGCTGTGAAGAAAATCATGTGCTGCTCCAGGGTTACTGGGCTAAGGGGCCATGTGGAGGTATACTCTATCTTTTTGATCAGAGGGGGCTTCAGGGTGGGGTGTTTTGTTTTTTTTTTTATCAGCCATAAGGTTACTGTTTCGATCTTATTTTCCCTAGGGACCAATTCTCTTATCTGCTTTAGCGTTCTGTGGTGCTAACATTGTGTGTGCTTTTGTGTTGGTATACAATTCATGTTTAATAGATTTTTTATTACAGTCATTCTCCCTAAATTTCTTTCTTTATCTTCGAACAAACATCTCTTCAAGTTTTCGATTATTTATTGTTTTAATTTACAAACGCTTGCTCTTAATTCCTTTTACACCTAACTGTGGTTGTTTTTTTTTTTGTTTTTTTTTTTTTTTTTTTTTTTTTATTTTTTTTTTTTTATGTTTTTTTTTTTTTTCTTTTTTTTTTTGTTTTTTGTGTTTGTTTTTTTTGTTTTTATCTAGATATTGGTACGAGGACATCTTTTGAATCTTAAAATCCACAAAATTTCCTTCTAAAACTCGTCGTTTTCTGAACTCATCTTTGAATTATCCTATTACCTTCTTATTTGTTTAGTAGTGAAACATTCATGATCTTTTGGATAATCACTTGTATCAAAGTCATTCTATATTTGCTCTTTTTAATAATTTTAAAAGGATCTCGGTTTCAAATTCTAGAAAATAACTGTCTGTATCCATGTAACACAGATTCATAATCTGGATTTCAAAACTTCTTTAATTTGATGTAATAAAAACTCGTACAATAGCAATTTTGAGAGGTCGAGAACTGAAAATCCTATGTAATATCGGTTTTGTTAAATTTAACTTTGTGTTAGTACATGTGACTCGCTATACAGTTGTCGTCAAAGATGTTAAAGCATTTGAAGTTCGTTTTCTTGGGCCTGTTTCATTGAAAATTCCTTCATTTCCTAGTCTAATATCACATCTGTTTCTTCACATTTTCCATAGATTTTCCAAAAACTGAGGTTGTTCATTAACTTGTAAAAAGTCCATTCTCTCAAAGTCTCTTGTAGCTTTGGTTCTCATGAATGTGTTAAAATCAATGTAATCTTTCATAATAGGCTTCTGATCTCGAATGCAATAACTCATTATCAAGTTTCCAAAATCATACCTTGTTCCAGATAGAATTTCAAATTTATCGAATGAAAACAACGTATTCAGTTTTATCCAGTAGAGTTGGTGCCAAAGTTGTGTTTTTTAAAATGTTTCTGGAAAGCAAGAGGTAAAATCCTTGTGAGATGTTGGTGTAAATTTGTTGGATATTTCTAGATCGACTTCAAGAATATAGCTCATAATCTTCGTACGCCAGTGGAGTTCCCAAAAATTTTGTTTCTTTCCATTCTGCTGTTGTATACGTTTTGGATCCATCCACTTGATAGTTCGTTATATCTATGGTAAAATTTTGAATAAAGGGTGGTTTTCACCCCCAATACCCATAAATGTTGTTTGCATCGACGTACAACAAAGAGTTTTCGTGGCTTTGTCTTATCAAAAATCTTTCCAATATTTGTTATTTGCTTTAACATATCGTTGTAATACATTGAGGAAATGCCTCCGCGAAATACCTTTTTCGATACATCAAGAATACATATTATAATCACTAATTAACTGTAATTTTTTCTTCGTTAATTTTTTAACAATAGTCGTCCCATGCAAGACTGGGACGTGTTAGATAGTGTGCTGGATCAAGTTTATAGCAATTCAAACAAATATTCCTAAAATTTTCATAAGATATCAGCGAGCATTAGAACATCTTGAATGTTTTTAGAGATCAGAGTAATTTCCAAGATTTTTTATCTTTTAATTTTGTTCCCAAACATTTTAGTAGTGTTGAAAATCTTTCTCAGATATGCTCTCAATCTGTCAAAACTGAATTGAAATATTGAATTCTCAATTCTTCTGTGTAATAAAGTTTTTCCATACTGTCGATAAATTCATAGGGAAATATTCCTTTTCCAGATAGAATTTTAAAGATTTCTTCTTCGAAATTTTGGTTGTCTATCGATGGAATTGCGTTCATTGACCATCTGGTATAAAATGATTTGTATGTTTGAATCATCTTTTTTGAGGGTTTTTAGCTAACTTTTCTATAGACGATGCCATAAATCTGAACGTATCTACACAAGAAAACTTGATGAACTTTCTTGGTTTATTCATCTTCGAAAATCCATACCCATATCCTGAATTTACTGAATAATTTATGTATTTTTCATCGGTGTTTGCGATCAAATCAACATTACCCATACTGTTTTGCCAATTCTTTTTTGTACAAATGAGCATCGTAATTTGAACATATTGTGGAACAAGATAACGGGAATATTTTGAGGGAAAATTTGAGCTTCAAGTTACCAAGATAAATGAGGGCAGCACCTCTAAATTTACCTGTGTAAATGACAATGATCTCGTTATTTTTTTCTTGTTTGATTATCAAAACCCCTCACATTCACAAATATGACAAAGACTGGAATTTTGGTACGCTAATTCTTTCTCTTCGGTCAATTTCATAGGTATTTTATTCTTAGAATTATTACTTTTTAGCTAGATGTATTTCGATAATTTATTTAAGTTCTTCAAACAATTTTGCAGGTAAACCATTTGGCAAATCTACTTCATTTTTTTGCTCTATAACATATAGGTTTGTACCTGCGATTTTGTCACATTTGACACTAAATATCAGAGTAAAACCATAAGGAATGTGCTTCTGAATCTTGGTTGTAATCGATCTTTGTGGATTGTTCTTGCATGTCGGATTTTTTTTTCTAATATGCTTTCAAAATCCATATTAAATAACGTAAGGATGAGAAAATTTCTTGTGGATATACTTAGTAAATGATGTTGTTTGACCTGGAAAACGGCATAATTGGCTTTCCAAACTTCGAGTTGCTTGCAAATTTCTAAATGATCTGTTAAATACTCCAGATTTGTTAGAAATGGCTTTAAACATCTTCTGCATAGAAAATTTTTCTATTTTTATACAAATAGATAACTGAGAAAATTACAAGTTTGTTTAAATCTGGTATCAAAAACATAATGAGATTTTTAATCTTGTTTAACATACAAATAATATCGATTTCTAACGCGGCCATCTTAAATTTCTGAAATGTTGTAACGGAACAATATTGAGTTTTTCATCAAAACTATATGACATTTAAGGACATTTTCGGATAAATTTTACTTTGCTTTAATGCTTCGTTTTTCAAATAATTGTATATCTTTTAAGGACATTGGATACTCGAAACCTCGAAAAATATCTCGTCATTTACAAATTTCGCGTTATGCTTTGCTCTGTCAGTCATTCTTTCAGGTTTTTCAATAGCGCTTCGGATAGAATAAACAAAACAGAAATCATCTTTATTTTTGATATTTACACAAGCTTTTCATTTATGTCCATTTGATTTTCTTTGGCAAATCGATATATGATCCTGCGTTTCAATATTTCGTGTTTATTAATGACTCAAAACAAAAAATAAAAAACAAAAAACACTAGTTTTTTTTGTTTGCAGCTTTTTAAATGTCCTTCCAGAACCCTTATTTTGGATGATTTGTCTGTTCTCGATGTGTTAATTTATTAAATTGACTTAGTAATAAAGTCGTTTACATCAAAGATCTCTTCTGCTTTTTATAGTAAAAGTACATTGGACAAGTTTGTGTTTCACCGTTCACTAAAGTTCGTTCGTCCCCCCCCCCCCCCCCCCCCCCCCCCCCCCCCCCCCCCCCCCCACCCCCCCCCCCCCCCCCCCCCCCCCCCCCCCCCATCCCGGCCCCCATCCACCCTAAAGAGGAGAAATCCTTTACTATTTTTCACAGTTTCTTGAAATTTTTCGATTTAAACTTTTAATTTCTGGGCGCAAAATAGAAAGATATTTGTAAAATTGACATGATATTGTCGTTCTAATTTGTTTTTAAAATGTATTGCTTAAATTGACCATGTATTGAGGATAAAACTTCTACATCAATGATATTTTTCAGGTTTCTCATTAGAGTGTTGTCAATTTCTTCGATAATTTCAGACTTAGTTTTATCGTTTGTTTCATATGGACAATTTCTCAGCGAGTGATTGAATTTTTTCATCTTTAAAATAGATTGAGATCTTTTTTACTTTCTCTTAAAATTTTTTCTTTAGTTCACGCAATTTTTCTTATATTATAATTGTTTTGGTGATCGGCAATTTGATTCTCTTTAGCCCAAGTCCTCATATTATTTAGTTCTTTATTATAAATTTCTTTGTTCTTCAAATGATTTTTCGACATTATAATGTCGGGTAAAATGATGTTCGAAAATTCTTTTTTGCAGTAGCGGGGCAGGGATATCTTTTTCCTCTCCATTTAAATAGGGAAAATTTGGAATCTTGCAAGTTTTACTTTTTAGTAAAATATCTTTTTATTTAAGCTGAAAAAATAGCAATTAATTCAGTAGAGTTCTAAGAATTTATCCAAAAATTTGATTATAAAATCAGCACAATTTATGGTTGAACTGCCTTTGATTCTTCTATTTATAAGAAGAAAAATTTGTTTAACTAACACTTTGAAACGTACAGATTTTTACTAAAATTTGGATACAAATCAGCACATAGATATGGTTTAAACAGCCTTTGATTTTCTATTTATATAGAAAAAATTTCATTTAGAGATTTTTTAAATTTCAATTTTGTAGTGATTTTTCGCGAAATATCGTTCACATTATCAACTTTAAAGCTAAAAAATTCGCCAATATTAGAGAAATTCCATGGTAGATTTTCAGGATATTTTTTTCAAAAAAACTCTAGTATATATTTCACCTTAAGAGCTGTGGGTCTTTTGACCCTAAAACACGTTTTTTTAGGGTCAAAACCCGGGTTTTTTTGGTGGTTTTTTGAAGTATAGTGTTGATTTTTCACATTAAATGTGGTAGAAGTATTAATTTTTTTACTATGTTGTAAATGGCAACTGTTACAAGAGTTGAATAATGGTTGGTGATTTAACATTCAAAGAATACAAGAATAATTAATAGAATTAGAAGAAAATAAGAAATACAAAATTGTGAATTTGGAGAACATGGAAAGATAAAATTCGGGGTTTTACAATAATTGCCGAGTTGGAAGATTGTAAAGTACACTTGCCAAACAGATTTTTGGACTGTTTTGGATGAAAAAAAGATTTAAAGAAGTTGAACAAAAATGAAAAAAATTACACTTGGTTGTTACTGGAAAGAAGACTATTTAAAGTAAGGACTGTGGTTACAATTAACTTCGTGGAATAAAAGATTTCGAAGATTTCTGGATTTTTTCATTTAAAACAGCTTTAAGAAATTAGAAGCCTACAATGAAAAAGTTAAAACAGACTTTAAGATTCGGTTAATTTTTTCATTCGTGAGGTAATATTAGTTTATTGTCCTTTAAACAGTATTTTACGTTTGATTTTCTGACTGTCCAAAAGTGAGCTTGAACCCGCACATTCATATCTACTTATATATATATATAGATATTAGTGACAGTTCTGTAAGCAATTACTTACAATATATTATATATATATATATATATAATATTATATATATATATATATATATATGTAAGTAATTGCTTACAGAACTGTGACTAATTGTTATATACTGTCACAATGCCACTATTAACTATATTTGAGTCTAAAACTAATTTACACACCAAGCCAACAAATATTTAAACGAATTCCCATCTGTCACAAACACGAGGTATTAGAGGCTACTACTAATTCGTGTCACTTCCTGGAAGCTGACACTTCTCATTTGTTATTGAGGGCGCTTCGAGAACATTCGAATACCAGAACTTTTACTGGAACAAGTGGAAGAAGGGTTACATCGGCCACCCATTATCATTCTTCGCTAGGGGCCGTTCATTTGCTTATCTTGCTGACAAGGGCTTCCGCAGGTTCCTAGCTACCGCCACTCCACCGAATAGTCAAACTTTCAAAAACAATATTACATACATTTATATTTACGACAGTAAGTTATTGCCCCATAGGCAATATTCTCTCTGAGTGGAGGCGTTATGGGCCAATATTACACTTTTGTAATGATGTGGACACCACCCCATTTTTTTTGGGTGCCAGGTGTATAAGTAATTGAAACCTCTCTGTGCTTCTAGGCCCCCTAATTAGGGAATCTTGTACGAGGGGAGTGTTTACAAACCATCAGGCACTCTGGTGGAGGTTACTCCTTCCAGGGGCTGTCCTACTTGCTCCGGTTATCTTCAATCTTGTTATGGGAGTGTCCCTAATCCATCCTGTACTTGCCCTCGGATGAGGGCAGCATTGGTGTGTCGATGCACGGGAGTTGGGTCACGTCTCCCGGAGTCTATGCTGAATGACCTGGCTCATCCGTGGCTAGGTCGCAGGCCTTTCACTCCAGGCCCTGCTGAACTCCGTTTTCGGTCAGCGGCGACTTGGCTTTGGGCCTCCAAGTTCAAACCCCGAGAAGGTGCGCGACTCCTCCATGTTCACCCGGCACGGCGAGGCACCGGTGAGGCCCACCCATTCAACCACCAATTTAGTGGCTCTTCCCTTTCCGTGTCCTTTAAGATGGGGAGATACATACCGACCAATCTTGGTGTGCCTACTGGGATGAGAGGGTGACCAGACTCCAAATGCCTACCATAGACCAGACTGAAGGAGGAGACCGCTAAGATCTTCGCCAGTGATCTTGCTCCCTGGCAGAAGGTTGGTATGCGTTCCCAGGACTTTTAAAGTCCCCCCAGCTGGACTTCAAACATCAGAACGGCGAGGGATTAAGAAGACCTCCTATTGACAGAAAGGAGGGGGTGGGACTCCTTGATGAGGGGCGGTAGCAAGAGGGATCCCTCAATCCCCTTCTCGCGGCAAGCGCAAGAACTGGTCGAGGCCTCCCGCCATCGAAGGGTTGGGAGTGGGACTACTCCCCCCATTTCCGATCAAGATCGATTTAGCCGCAGTAGGGCATTGCGTTCCCGATTACTCACATCCTCGCGACTACACAAGAGAATCGCCCATCTTGTCGTATGAGGGTCTAGCTGGTCATCCGCTGGGCAATCGCTCTGCTGCCCGGGTCGACGTTAGAAACCGATTCGTCGCATAACTCAAAAGGGGGAAGAGGTGGTGACTGCCAATGTCACTTACCAACCTTCTCTGCGGCCCAGACAGCGAGGGAACCCAGCCTGTGTAAAGCGACTCGCCTACGCTTCGAGGGGAGGTGGAGTGATGAGCGGCGGACATTCCAGCTGATAGGTGTTCTGGTGCTGGGGCGGCCCGATGCGTCGTGGACAGAACAAACCGAAGTGTCGCTGTTATCCAGCTCTAGATTGAGTATTGCAGCTCCACGGTCGAGGCATCTACCCTTGCCGCTCCGAACGCCAGACCAAGGCTGGGTAGCCACGTCCCCCACCGAAAGAGACGGCCATGAATCGTGATTTCAGTTGTTTATGTCTATGCGCGGTTTATTACCCTGTGTGGGACAAACGCCGGGTGAGTAATAGCACCGCAATGCCTGCTGAAAACGGACGAAGCCTTACTGATCAAATTGGCCTGTCCAGTTCTATCAAAACCGTACAGTTTGGGATTTTCTGTAATTTCTGGAATTCCTCACGCTTCTGTTAGGCGGGCCATTAATCGGCACGCTAAATCTCGGGAAAAATCTAATATTCCGAGGAGCGGCACCACCAACAACAGCCGGATGTAGAATCCCGTTAAAATCTGCAATAACATTAGAAAGTGGATTAGATGGCTTTTTGATGGATAGGGAAACCCTGTGTCCTTCTTTGGAAAAAGAATAAAATTAATAAATGTAGTAAAATATACATCAACACAAAATTTAACAACTCTCTGAATTGACTGAACCACTTTTTGCAAGTCGTGTGGGTCAGTGGACAAATAAAATAAAACAGGTTTCTTATAATCAGATTTCAATTCTATTGTAATCTTGATGATACCAGCCGGGCTGCTCCCCGTGGCGCATTGCACTACCGATTAATAATAGATAAACACCTGCACGATGTCCACTCAACAGAACTAAAAATAGGCTCTACTTTTTTCTTGTTATAGTCTTTATCTTGACCAAACTAAAACACATATCTCAATAAACCCTTCCTTCTCAAAAAGCGGAAACTAGAATGTATGCTAAATATATAAAAGATAATAACACCAATGTTTCTTTGCTATTTTACCATATTTTCTGTATGTTAATTTAGATCCTAATTTTTATTGTATACACATGATTTATATAATAACTAAAAATAATACTGTACGGGGGGAAAAATAAATTAAATTTTGTAAAATTCTCTTGTAATAAAAAAAAACAACATTCTTAATGTTACTAAAAAAATTTTCTAACATTTATATGATATTTTCTAAACGTCATATAAAACAATTTATTTAAAATATTTGGGGACGTTGTAAAGAAAAGAATGCTATTAGTATTGACTTGTTAACTTTAACAGATGTTCCTGAACATTCGCCGGTCTATGCTTCTGATAGGATTAACTTAGGCCCCTTTGGCTTGAACCTTAAATTCAATTCAATTACAAAAAGAAATTTTATTTCACTTTTTTTTTACATAATAGTCTACATACAAATAACAGTAAAGTACTAAAAACTTAAAAGAAAATTAAAAGGCACAGCATAATTATTCTAAAACAATTTAAGTACAATATCCTAAAAAAAACTAAAATAATTAATAATTAAAAATAACATAATTTTGTAGTTGCAAATAAAAAAAAATATTAGCGTATATCCCCAAAAGGCAAAGGTCCTCTCTTTGTGGGATATCCATCACTTGAAAAAACACTTAAAAAACAACACAGAAGACAAACAGCTGCATTTGTGCTGGACTAAAAATAAAAAATCCAAAATACATCTTTTATTACGTAAAAAAGATTTAAAGGACATTTAAAATAAACACTTTTATTATTTTCTGCCTTAGACATTTTTTGCTAGTATTCATAACAAGTAAAATAAAACAATTAAATATATCTAAACATTTATTATAATGAGCTATACTTAGAATTGGATCAAATAAACAAAACTTAATTGATTAAAAGAGTTAACTGATAAATATATATATATATGTATATATATGCAATCTAGTAGGAAACTAATTTTAGATGAAGACCTATATTAAAAATGTAAAAAATCATCTTATCCCCTTTGTGAAAGAAAAATGAACCAAACTAATTCAATAACGCACCCCCACAAATAAAATTTTATTGCTATATAGAACGCTATAAATTACCATTCTTTCTAGTGTAAAACACAGCCAAAGGGTTTATAAAAAATAAACAGATTGTTGCAATGAGTTAGAAGTTTTAAATTGAATGAAATAGGAAAGAGAAAGCGTCTCTCGTACATTATTTTTTTACGTAATTATTCTTCATGAAATGGTTTTTTAATTAACTTTTAAACTCTCTATGACATTGTTATACGTCCCTCCCTTCACAAAAAAAACTCCGTTATTGAACCCTTTTACTCTACCAGAGCAAAATACAGAATTCGTAACAATCTTTCATCACAGAAATTTCGCAAAAAATTAAATTTCTTGTAGTGTATTATAAGTTTGTTTTCCAAGACTGTTATGTTTTCCCATGTCTAATTTTGGAAATAAAAAATTATCCCATGATATTATTAACATTGTCTTCCTTTGTAATATAATTTATCAGTTCCGTAAGTCTTCTATGTTATCACATCTACTCAGCTAAATTTCTATATACATTAGAAATCAGAAATAGTTAAAATCTTTTAATATAAATCAAAAATTTACATACTTTGTTTTCCTCCGAACGTTTACTACAATTTTTATTTAAAATTTACAACCAAGCGTCTCAAAAATTGAAAGATGTTTCAGTTAAATTTGGTTCACCGTTAAAACAAATTGTTGTATTTTGTATTTGGCAGTAGAAAAAAGGCTATTGTCCTTCAGAGACGAATGCGCTGATCTTTCCCAATATACACAATTTTTCTTTAATACATCGTTTAATAAAAATCAAGATTTCGAAAGAAGTTCGATTCAATATTCTCTGAAAGATTCGAAATGAGCTAATGAACGGAAGCTTGTTTAAATTATTTCCGGATGTGATCTATATAAGAAGTGTCCTGGTGAATTCTGCTAAAAGGCACCACACTTTGCTCTGATGACCGGAATAATATAAGAAAAAAAATCGGAGGAGTTGAGACAGTTTTGGGGATTTTCTTCAAAACTTTAAAACTTTACGGTTTCGGCAGGACAAATCAGAGGACAATACATGGATGAGATGAAATTTAACGTAGAACACTAGGTGATCAGTGGGGACCCTTTCAGGGCATTTATTACTGGCCTTAAATACATTTAGATGGGACGACAGGGGCGGTATGACGCCGGGTAGAGATAGCTCGTGATAGATTGTATGCGAATATGCACCCAAAGTATAAAGCTGACTTGAAAGCGCTGGCGGCTGGGTATTCCCAGTCCGCTTGATTAGTTAACTCCGTTTCTTTGTTCAGCACATACTACGATGATGTCATATCCCGAGAAACTCACTCACTTATATACCGGTCACCCACCCAGCTGGTGACTGGAAACCGCATTATAGCCCCCAAAACTAAAAACCTTCAAAATGTTTTGGTGCTTTCGAAGGTACGACCAATAACGCGATAGCAGTTGGTACAAACTTAGTATCACAGGTTGAACATCTCACAATCGGCTCAGGCAGGGAACAACCTTAACGTTAACACCAACCAACCGACCGAAAGGATCCTTAAAGGTTTTTCGGAGGTCGAGTACATTATCTGGAAGCGGTAAATTATCGTGGAAGGCTGGAAAGTGGTAATTTAAGGAAGAAGAATTAATGGTAATACGAGAAGGTGTGTCCACCCAAGGGAAACACGATTATTTCCGAAGAACGTCACCCAGTTTTCTGTTGGTGTTTGGAATTGCGAGGAAAAGGTCGGCTAAATTTTTAGAAATAGGAATTTTACACGAGATTATTGAAATGACATATGAGGGCGCTAATTAACACAGAAGTAACGCTGCGATTATCAACGGGGAAGACTAAAGATTTCAAGTGGCCAATGGATCAAAAACCTGAAATAAGGAGAAGAGAGATAGAATGGTGGAGGCAGTATAGAAAACGGTACAAGCGCAATACCTGTACGTTCATGTTGACGTTTCGGAGGTCTTACTGCCATTAATGTTCTCGTTTAAAATCTAATTGACATTTAAGAAGGGACGATAAAATACGCGCTAAAAAAAAGTAAAAAAAAAAAAAAAAACAAGGGGTGGTGGTGTGGGGAGGGAAGATGGGGGGGAGGGAAAAGGGTGAGGGGGGGGAAATATATTTCCAAAGGATTAGCGCAAAAAATTAAGAAACTGTGAAGAAACCAGCTGTTTAGATGTTATAATCACCGCTGGACCAAGGAAGAAGAAACAGGGAGTTTAATGATTTCCATGGGAGAAACGATTATTTAGCTGACTTTTAATGAGGTTCTCCATGGTCTTATATAACATTTATTATAATAACACGTGATAAAACTAAATGAATGGAGAAACCGTTCAAACAAAGATTTTATCCTCGTAAAACCCGTTAAATGCAGAAGGTCAAATAAACTCTTAAAGTCGATTCCATGTTGTGTTGGAACGGGCATAATAATTGAGAAATTCTAATAGAACCCGTGGAGTTTCCTCAGTTTTTTTTTTTTTTTTTTTTTTTTTATTGTAAAGTGAAGTCCTTGCGGGATAAAATATTAGAGGTTTTGTGTGAACTTCCGAAAAGGCGTTGAATGTGCCACGTGAATAAGCGGACTAAGGTATATCTACAGAACCGAAAAGCGAAACCCGCAGAAAAGGACATTAAATGGCCGACGATGGCGACTAAAAAAGGTCCGATGTCGCCTTCCTGTGAAACGTGCCAGAAGTCCAATGAGCGAGAAAACACGAAACCTTCGACCTGGCCGGGATTAAATTGAATTTAGACGACTCAAAGATGGGCCTTCGGTCTCGCGGTTTCGGCGGGATTTTAATTGGGCCCGTTTAAAGACCTTATGTGGTCGTAATTCCATGGTTGTTATACGTAAATTGGTAAGATATAAATAACACCCATTAAAAATTCGCCAATCACTCGTCAAGTATGTCAGTCAAGTTACGTTACGGATGTTAAATGTTGTTTAGATACGGATCACCTAAAGTACTCAATTAGTTCGAACAATTTCACTAAAGTATTAGGGAATCGGGGTCAACTATACTGTTCCGTTTTCCATCCGCAAGTCAAATCATGTAAAGAATTATAACTCCGCCGTGCTGGGAAACTAATAATGATTGCCCAAATACCTTTCAGAGCGGGCCAGTTCGAGAGTAGGGTCGTAAAACTTTCTCGGGAGTTCGGGTTGCACCATGGACAGTACAAATGTTTACTCCCCCGATAATCTAAACTTTGGGTACGTAGAGCTGAAACCACCGAAATCCATTATCTGGAATTTGCTTTGAAGATGAAATCTGAGGAAACGACCCTCCTTCAACAGCCGAGGATTCACAAAGAAGAAGGGGCGAACGAATTTAAACAGGTTTACGAGATGGTGTCATCAAAACTTAGAAGTCAGCTTTATAACAATCATGCTAACAGCATATCATTTTGGTGACGGCGGAGAAGTAACTTATAATGTAGACTGATATGAATCTCATAAACAAATCACGCACAAACACTTTTTCCACGAAATTAGCTTCGAGAGTTACATAGGACCCTTTAAAATCGATTCTCAAACTGGGGGTATAATGTATACCCTATAATCGACTAGAGGGAAACCACAGAGAAAAATAGGCTAACGCCAATGTAAGACTTGAAAATGATTTCATAAGTTTATGTCACTGATGGTGGAGGATACCGGCTTGCTTCTTAGTTGGTATCTGCATTATGCTTGTTTTGCTTTGGCTTAACAGATATCCCGTTGGTTAGAGGATTGGAAGGGGGGGTGAGGAAGGTTTGATCACTGCTGAATTCAATCTGAAATCGGATTACGTTAATCAGAGAAAGGGTACAGCTACTGAAAATCGTCACTTAGGCGAATATTTGCATATATGTGAAGAGACGTAATTTACGTACGTTTTCTGTTAGTTTGATTATGTTTTTTGATCACGTTTCTTCCTAAAGGAAGGAAAAGGAGTACCGGGGGCGATTGGGAACCGATTCAAGAAAGTTTAATAATCTTCCAATATAAGCTGTTGTTCATCCCGGTACATGCTTACTAGGACCGAAAAGCCAGGGACACTGGATCCCTAGTTGTAGTGTTGAACGAAGTTTCAAACAATTAACCGCCTATGACTCGTGCGGGAATAGAACTAATGAAACGGAACGTCGAGGATAAATTGAAGTGTTTCTGCATATAGAGGCGAGAATGATAAGAAACCAGATGGTAATTACGTGGACGGTCGTAGAGGCTACCAAGGAATATTTCCAAAAACAGGAAAAACTCATCTGATCTGCATGGTATGCCGGAGATAAATGCTCGAGAGAGGGCACCTGCTAGAAGGGAAAGAAGACATGTGAAGCCATGATCTGAAAGAGTACCGCTTCGTTCGCTCCGTGCAGCGACATGTTAGCATGAAAGACTTTTCAATATATCGACAGCGTGTGCTTCGCCGCCATTGTGGGGCGGCGAGGAGTTTCTACCAGCCTGCCATTGAACGCTGAATGAGGATTAGTACACTTGACAGCTAAGATGTTCGAGGACCAGACAGGCATCTCTTCAAAGGAAAGCAGCGAACAACATTCAGAGTAGATAGAGTGTGCAGGCAGTAATAGGATGTAAATCCTGGACGTGAAGCGCTCTCGCGCTCACTCGCCTCTTAAGGGCAGCCCCGCGCCTGGAACTTGGATGGGTGTACCCGCCAAATGACGACAATTGTCGACCTCTTTTTCGACCCTCCTTACTGTTCCTGGACCGTCACTATTGACTACGTGCTTCACCTCGATGAAAGATATGTGTAACGCAAAACATTTACATGACAATATCTAATCTGCGCAACATCACGGTAAGTGTAAGGCGACCGCGATGTGGATGTCGGATACAACGATAAGGAATCTCGGCAACAATAAAGGTTCTGGGAGGCCCATATCTCCTGTTTATCCTAATCGCTGGGGCTTCAGCCTTCGGTGGGGATAAGATTGAAGACGAGAAGACGGACACGAGGAGCGGAGCAGGACCCAAAGATTGTGAATCAGTGTTTTTACTGATTTCTTGTGTCCACTAAAAACAATGTTGTAAAAGTCCAAAAAATCCTTTCTCTCGTCCTTAAACTAAATATGAACTCCAAGAATAATTTCAGATATAGATATTAAAAATTTTAGTTCATATGTATTCCATTTGTAATCATGTATTTGTACGATTAACAAATACATGTGTTGTGCTAAGAGTATTTTCTTAATGGCAGTATCTCCTTATCTTCCGTATTATGTGATAATATGAATTCATAAAAACCGTATATGCTTGTATTATTTGATTGTGTATAGTTTTGCCAAGTTTTATTACTGTACACAATTTATTTTTCCTTCGAATTTTACTATCTTCATGTTGGTTTCAAATATTCAACGTTGGAATTTCTAAATACCCTGAAACAACAAACATTAGTATACTAGTGTATAAAATATCGTATATACCTATAAGTACAAAATACTATAAACATCAAATGATAAACTCAAATCTTTCTGTCACTGCACGATCATGCATTTCAAACCCAAATGTAACCAACTCATATTAAATATTTAGCATCATGCAAAGAAATTTGTCTGTTACATAATGAATTTATTGGTCTTACATAAACAATTAGTTTGTTTAAAAGGGACATTTGTATTTTTGTACAATAGAAATACAAATTTTTGATATAGTACTGTTAGATGGTAATAATCACCCAATCGGATTTAGTTTATTATAAATTTATAGACATATTATGAAAAACCCCAATAATATATTAAAATATTATTTAGAAATTTTAGTGTAAAGCCTGGGACTATTCGAAAATTGATGAGGGGTATTTATCATTAGGCCCCATTATTGGATCTTCACATTTAGCGGAAATTTTACTTTTAGTGAACAATAGAAATGTAAAGTTTTCAGAAACTGTTAACAAATAGGGAACGATTAGATATCATTTATGTTTTAAAGGGGGTTATTTAAAAGTCATACTTTGATTTTACGTTTTTTTTAACATATTTAAAAAGTATACTATTAACATCTTTAAACTCGCCCTTTTTGCTACCTATTTTAAAAAGTTAATAATAAGTCAATTTCAAAAATTTTTTAAGGGGAAAACACTCATTTATTATCCTTAGTTTTATTAAATAAAATTTTTCGTTTTTATTCTGATTTAGTATCTAAACTTCTACGTTCAAGAAGGAAAAAAGATAAAAAAAGCTACTAGACAGAAGTTTTGGGTTTTCTATGCATTTTATTATACATGGTGTGAGTTTGCTCTATGTTGTAAATATGTTGTGTGCTTTTAATCCATGCAGCATGCGGAAGTGTGTGTATTTTCCCCACTGATTGCATTTCTACCGAAAATGATGCAGACATGAGCAGGTAGAAATTTAAAAACTCCTCCAAACAATGATTGAAACATTCTAAAAATTTTAAATTTTTAAGTACATTCTAAACACGGGAACAAAATAGTTTAAAAAATTTAAAAAAACATGGAGAAGCAAAATATAAATTTGGGGTTTTTCCTATGTACGTAAACTCTAATCATTGGGAAAAAAACTGGGTTTGGGGGCTTTGGGAAAGGTAGGGAAGGCAGGAGAGGTCCACTGTAGGAAGAGGCCATCCAGTCTGAATTTCATCGCTCTAAACCCCGGAAATACACCTTAGCGGGTTGAAGTCTCCCCCCCCTTTTCCCATTTGATGAAGTGTGGTACAAGAAGTGTATAGATGGAAAATATAGAACCAAGGGGATTGACTATAATCTAACTATCTTCTACGACTGGGATTTCGTCACTCAGAAGTCACCTTATTGCTGTAAAAAAAAATTTTGTTTAATTGCTACAATGTGTATCTGAACGCAAAATCTTTTCCCCTGTAGATGATTAAATTTTAGAAAGCTGTATTAGATGACGTAAAAAAAATTTTGAAATACGCATGGTTTATACCAGGAGTGGCAGCAACTTGCTATTTTTAAAACTTAATGATAGCTCTGCTCATCGGGTTTTCAGCCTATACGTTACTTTTCGGAATATTTAATTATTTTATAGATGTCAGTATCTTTCCCTTTTTTGATGTTCTATGACATCTTTGAAAACCTCGGGGGGAAAATTTTTCCCTTTGTAGTGTAATATCGGTTAGGGAGGTTTTAAATAAAATTAAAATTGCCTGATGCGGTGATTGTGTAGTCAGACGTGCAGGAATCGGTTTATACAATTTTTGGGATTGTTTTTTTTATTCGATTACACAACAATCTCTACAGATAAATGGGGAATACCCTAGAGGACTGAATTTATGATTAAAATTTTATTATTTATTATTAAGCGTCCAACCATATCTGTTCACCAGTGAAGACAGGGGGGATATTGTTTCCTTCTTAGTTCTCGTCACCGATAAGCGCATTCTTTTCTCTTATTTGCCCCTTTTGGGAAAATGAACTCATTTAAAAAATTATTTTTCGCGTCGCTTTTGTCAAAAACGAGAGAAAAAGGTAGCGACTACATCTTTCCCCGGGGACGAGAGTTTTTTTAATTTCGCGAATACGAACTTGTAGAATTATACTGTTTCTTTTGGGGAAACAGACGAATGCCGGGTAGCAGGAGGGAGTGGAGTTGTAATTGCGCAAACAAAAACTGGCTATGACTGGACTGCCGGTGAAAACGGCGACGCCTGCTCAGGGCCGGACGCGCGGGTTATACAGCTGGGGGGGGGGGCGCACAGGGGGCTCTTAACGTGTAGGGCCATTTAATAGTTGCCTTTTCGCGATGGTAATGGAACGATCGATGGTAAGATTGTACATAAAATTGGGCGTTGAAAAATTGATGATAGTGTTGTATTGAGGTTTTGGTGCATTGTATGTATTCGATTTCAGTATGGGGGCCCAACTGCAACATACACGAATATGATTTCGGTGCTGGAAAAAAACCTTTTGGCAAACGTGCTCTCGTTTGATCAATTAAACTAGTGTGAAAAACGATTTAAAGTTTAGTTTACTTATTGTTGGATCGGTAACGGAGAATCGCAGCCGAACTCTGAATGTCCCAAGGTACAACAGTCCGTTTAAAACCGACTCGGTTGGCTCTTGAACCCCCTTTTTAAATATTAGCATTACGATTAGATGGTGCTTAAAATTTGATCTGGTATTTAAATATTTCAATCTACCTTTGAATGAGTTCCGGCCCGGTTGTACTTTCTCGGAGTACGCACTCATTCCACGTTGTTTTGTAACAGTACCTGAGACGTTTGGGAAGAATCGCCATTATTAAAAATTCTTGACCGTCAAAATTTTAAATCATATTTTAAATTTAAATTTTCTGAAATTTTTTAATAAAAAAATTAACAAACTGCTTAGGGTCTGAAAACCTTTAAAATGGCAATGTATCAGTATAGATTTATCACCCACTTTCGGTAAACGAAGTTATGAGTTTGTCCCTTTGGAGCAGGCGGTGGTCATCGCCAACGGCAATTTGATTCCCCCAATTTGGGCCGAAGCTGTCTGTGCTTAAACTACCATGGAAAAACCAATCAGATGGCAGCGTCGTTTGACGCGTGTTGTCCAGCTACTTCCTCGTGCATGTATCTGATCGCATTATTAGTTGACACCACTTTGTGTGATACATCTGGAGGATTCGAGTTTGTTCGTTTATATTTTATGCTTTTTTTTAGAAATTGTTGCCTTTCCTCTAATGTACTGGCTGGTGTCAAATTCCAAACATAACAAATTGATCGAGCTGCATGCTGAGATCCCCCAAATTTATTTTATTTATGGTAAATTAGCTTTGGAGAATTATAGGGTCCTAATGGATATACGCTTAGCAGGGCTAAAATAATTTTGTTTCATACTTTGCCTACTTATCTATTTAATAAAAGTGCCAAGGCGGATAGGATAACTCAGGGGGAAAAGAGAGCTTCGTTATGAAGAAGTAGAAAAGAATGCTAAAGAAAAGGGGTCAGGGGAGAAGAAGAAACGATATTTGTGTGTGCTAGAATAAAGTTATAGATACGTGATAATAGAGGAGAAGAACAGAAGATATGTCATTGGGCAGTGGCTATGGATGTAGAAAGGGGAAACAAGTGATCCCATAGGAAAAAAGGACTATAGAGCTATATTGAAGAGAACAAGGGGAATATAACAGCATCTACGTAGTGCTCTGAATGAAATCTCCTTCAAGATAAGAAATCATTACGAGGATGTTGGGGGAAATTTAAAATAGAATATCTCCTAAACCTGCTATAACAAGGGGATGTTGATGGAAAAAAATGATTTCTTGAGGTGAGGAAGATAGGAGTGTGAAAATGTTTCATTTAAAAGAATATATTCCAAGGACCCAAGTGAAGTGAAATCGTACAGGACATTGATGTTGGGGTTAGCGGTTTTGCTAGGATAGATAGGAGAGAATGTAGTGGTAGGCAGGGGAAACCAGAAGACATTAAAAACCGGAGAAGAAGGGGGTTCTATGTTCACTGACAGGTTTTGTGTTAGAGAGGGAAGTGGAAAAAAAGTGCATGCACTTATAATAGAAGGAGATCTAGATACTATAGGGCAGTAAAAGGGGACTTAAGTAAAATATGTAATTTGGCAGTGTCACTGGATACTCGGGAGGCATTTGCTCCAAAAAAACTGGTGCCCAAAGAATATCACGACGCTAAAGATTGGAACTGTCCAAAGAACTGTGCTATAGACTAGTTCAGAGATTTTTTCAGAGGAAAAGATTGGAATATTGAGTAGTATTTCCCGGGGGCAATATTGTAAAGTTTTTTTGGTCAAATGGTGCCCGCAAGATTTTGGGTTTATGAGTCTAATGCTGTGGATTATTTTGATGGATTGCTTGCTGAGAAAGAAAAATGGGTGAAGGAGGTAACATGTACGTAGAAGTGTACTGTCCCCCCCTCTGTTATTTAGAGGGGAGGGTCAATGGAACAGTTAGCTGAGTGTTAAGAACAAGGCAGTGGGAGAAATCTACTAAATCAGGATAAAAAAGGGAAAGGCAGTAAATCTTGAGGTTTTTAAAGGATGAACTCGTGGAGACTTTTAATTTCAATGTAGAGGGTGAAAAATGAATTGTTTGAGAAGCATGTACAAGAAATTGTTGAAAAAAGGATCAAAGGGATTTGTGGAAGACTGGAAACATAAAGGGGATGGAGGATGAGTGAAAAGCAGCACCTGATGATCTATAAAGAGGATGAAAATTGAAACCCAATGATGCTTTACGGACTCCGGGTTTTTTGAGAAAAAACAGGGAAAAAACCATGTGGGAAAAACTGATGGTCGCTCAAAAAAGGTTCTATTTTAAGGTAGCGAACGGAGACATCAACCTTATGTCGGGGCGGCTGTTGTTATTGCAGCGAAATTTTAAATTACAGGCTTATTGAGGAGAGGATAAAATTAGGGAAAGACGATGAGAATAGGGGAAGAAAATAAGGTTACCCAAGAAGATTAAGAAAATCTGGAAAAGGGAATAACCCCAAAAAAGGTGGAAAACAAGTGATATAAAGGGGATAAGAGAGAGGACATTCGATACATGCAGAAACGTGAGATGAGGCTATTCACCGGAAAGGTGAAATTGAATTTTAAATTATCTCACGTATTACATGAAGGGGGAACATTTTTCCAATGAACCTGAGGAACGATTCAATTTTGTAGATTTAACTATAGATGTGAATTTGATGGATTTGGGTTGATGGATGCTGCATGTGCTTAGAACGTCATCGATTTTGCGGAAGAACGGAGGGAACCTTAGAGAACTGACGTTATGATAGATTAAAAGGAGGAAAATTTTTAAATGAGGGAATGAATCTTAAAGAATACTTTACAGAATAATAAGAAGGCATGGAGAGAGCTTGAGGATGTTGATGGTTTCCCCCTCATATAAAAAACAGAATAAATAAAAGAAAAGAGAGAGGAATAAAAGGGGTTACAGCTGATGATCCTCGCAGCATGGTTACTGAGACGAAAGACTAAGGGGGTACACGAGCAACCAGATGAGCAATATCCAGATGCTGTAAGCATGAAGAAAGGGTTTTAACTTCGGGGGGATTATGGGGGTGCGCAATCGGCCTGGGCCTATAAGTCAAAGTCATCGATTTAGGAATGGAGGAGGGGAAAAAGAATGGGCTCTTTACCCCAGCAACATTTTAATATCTTTTGTAGCTCATAATACTAGTGCTGACGTATACCTTGAGGTATCTTTGTTCTGAAGTCTTAAAATTTAAACATCAAAATATACAATTAAATATTTAAAAAATTTTTTCTGACATGCAGATAACTTTGACGTAGTCAACACATTTATCAAGAATCAAGAAGTTACTGTCATCAATTTTACCACAAAGAGGGTTTCTACAATTGTTCATTGTCATGAAACCATAGTGAAAACATGTATTAAAACATAACAACATTTATAAAAATTATTATAAATAAAAAAATATATTACAATAAACCAGTTACCCCTTTCCCCTTTAGGTGGTTGATGTATTGTTATCTAGAGATTTATTTCGAAAGTTAAAAATTTTTAAAAAGTGATCTACTAAAATCAAGTTATCAAAATATTTTTAAAACACACAAAAAAAGGAAAGAAACAATTAAGTACCAAAAATAAGTCAAAAAGACCCCCCTTTTTCAACCCTTTTAACGTTTAAAATTCAAACAATTTAAATTACCGCTTTCACACATTACAAAATAAATCATATGTTTAAAAAACAGATACAATAATATATTTAGTGACAAAAAAGTTTACAATTTACATTAAAGGGGAAACTTTTATACAGTTAGACAATAGAACCCCCTTTATGTCAAAACAAATCAATAAGAAAGTGTATAAAATTATTTAAAAAAAGTAAATAAAATGTCGCTAAACTACATCATTGCTTAATTTAAAGAATCATTATATATAAATAAGGTCTTTGTATGTGTAGATCACTTCTTTATTAAAATTTGTTTTATTGGGTTTCTTGAACAAAAATTGGACTTTTGGATACGTTTGATGAAAAAATTTAGGTAGCTGCATTATACAATTTAATCCTTTTTGGTAGGAAAACCCTTTTTGAGATAAACTAATGATAAACTTGCTATTAAGCAGCCTATCCTCTTTTGGGTTTCTTGTGTCATGTTGTGAACTGCAGCTAATTTCCCTTTAAAACCCTTTACCTAAAATTTGCTTCTAACAATAACATTTTAAAATGGATAAAAATTTACATGGACGGCAATGTTAGTACACCAAAGTTTTTCTTAAAAAAGGGTTTACATATGTCTTGAATTAGAAATGTTACTTATAATATTCGAATGGCTTGTTTTTGTAAAACGAAGAGCTCTTAGCAGGATGGAGAAAATTACCCCATATGAGATTCCATAGTTTAGGTGATAAAATATGGGATGTAAACTTTTTAAAACAGTTACATCTCAGGTAACATTATTTCTCAAAAACTCTTATCAAGGGGGAATAAGTCGGGTTACTTTTTAAAAACAAAAACTCAAAACCCCCCTTTAAAGCTACTAGGGTTGCATAAGACATAATCGGTATGTTTAGAACCATTGGTTAGCTTGTGATTGTTTAGATTTTATACGTCCAAGAAAACTTGGTGGATGTAATAGATTGAGCTTGCCACATTGCTTATAACCCAATATCAATAGTCAAGGTCAACATGGCTTATCGGGATTGTTACAACATAATTTATTTATTGCACATTCAGTTCACTGATTTTACCAGTCATATTGTTCCTTTTATAGCATTGATTTTCAACTCAGACATGTTTACTAAGAAAACATTGACACCAAAAGGGGATCAGCAAACATTTAGCTACCAACAGGCCTCGGGGGCCCCCGTTTATATTGATAGGTAGGTTATTCACGTATAGAATAAAAAGAGTAATGACAAAATGGGGAAAATCCTTGCGGCACTCCTTGAACCCCGACTGGCAAGTTTCAAATAAGCAAACCATTATGTAGTTAAACTAACTGATAACGTTCAATAAAGGTAAGATATAAAAAAAGTATTTACAGTGTCTCAAAAAATTTCATAGTAGTGAAGCTTAGAAAACTAGGAATGGTATGGTCAACCCCCCCCCCCCCAAGTTGTCAAAATATTTTTTGACAGATCAAAAGATCTAAAAATAACCACCTTTTTATTCTTAGTTCAAAGTTTACAAGACAATTTACATTTACCAAAATCCTGAACAGCATCAATGGGGCTATCGGTTTTTTATAAAATCAAAACTGCCTCTTTGAAAAACACACGATTTTCTTCCATATAAATGTACAATTTGCTTGTGAAGTAACATTTCAAAAAAACCTTAGCTATTACAGGGACTTATGGATGATAAGGGTCCTATTAAAAAATTTTAACATAAGAATCCGTTGGGCCTTTTTATGTTACTGGAACCACTATATTAAATTTTAAATAGTTTGGAAAATAAATTTTTGATGACAATACAACAGATTAAACCCCAAGTAGGTTAGCCCCAAAACAGCAAATGTTGTTAGAAAAGGCTAACTTTTAAATTATAGAGCATTTGGAGACCATAAATATCATAAACACTACTATTTTAAATCTACTGATAGCATTATTACATAAATCGACAGGATAAAATTTCTTAAAAAACTAAAAAATAATTTTGCGAGTGAGTTATCGTTTCTTTAACTTAAAAAAATCACTATTTGTTTATTGTTATTAGCAATATTTGGGAACTTAATTCATTATACAGTTGATAACTATATTTATTAATCCTCTTCTGCATCCCAAAATATGGGAAACGCTGGCTCAGTACAGGGTTTTACAATAGGTTTTCATGCTTTTATTTATAAGATTCCAGATTCCCTAGATTTGTTAGAAGACTTACTGATAACGTCATTATTTATATAATCTTAGCTAAGCGAATCGAATTTTTATATCCCTTTCTTCAGTAATTTATATTATTACTGAGTTTCGGGCAAAATTGTTCGCAGCAGTTAGAATTTTGGGAAAGTATCTGGGTTTTTACAAGATGTTATCCCAGTTGTCTTAGTTTATGTAGGTGTATGGTTGTTATAGCCATTATGTTTGTACCAATGATTTTTTCCGTCTATTTACCTTTACAAACAAACAGTTTTAGGAAATACAAGGGCATTTCTGTGGCTCTTATCAACGCCATAGCTCACATTAAAACTCCAGAAGTTCATGTTGTTATGACGCTCTCGATCTTAGATCTCATTGTCTTGACGAACAGGTATGTATATTTAGCACTAAATTTATTCATGAAAGAATTCTGACAAAATCGATTTGGCTAAAAGGTAAAACTAAAAACAAAGAGGAAATGTGGCTGTATTTAGAACGTAGTAGGCTAGATATTTTCTTTACAACGTGTTTTATGGTTCTCAAGATCACAATTGATTGCAGCGCTGTTGAGGACAATAGCAAATTGTGATCAGAGATTTGCAGTATTTGGTGTATGTACGCATTACCCTAACGGGATGGATTGGATGTCAGAAGATGGGGTTGACATACACACGTTCCGCGCTTGATCGGTAATATTGGGCCCCTTCGTAATTGTATTGTTGCTGCTAAAAAAACCCCAAAAATTGTTCCCAATCACATCGTTTACAGGTTTTCGGGGTTTTTAAGCCATTATTGAGGGTTTTTAGAACTCATAAAGAACTAGAGAAAATTGAGTTTTGAGTTTTTCAATAAGACACTGTCGCAAGAAAATAGTGACGCTCGCAGTGGTTGAGTCATGTATAAACATAGACCCAAAATAACAGTTGTGCAAGACACAAAGATAAGCCGCAAACCAAGACTTGCAGACACTTTAAATGTATCCTCTTCACTGTAAAGGGGCAGGTTATTTTTCTCCTTTTCTATTCACTTTGAAGCTTTAAGTTATTTTTTAAATAACATAACAGGGACCGCCATGAGCTTTTAAAATGTTATCTCGTTTAAAACTATTATCAATCATATCCAGGAGATATTAAAAGGTTTAACTATCTCATTATGTGGACAACAATGCTCAACAACACATACAAAATTACAGTTTTTAAGTGATTCACAGTCCATTCCATTAAAAGACATTTGCAAATTGCAAAAACTACTTGCATTTGGGCATTTTACCTACAGCTCCTGGCCGAGAACTAATTAGTCTTTGTAGAATACTAAAGGGGTTTTCAATAGAGAAACTGCGGAATGTCACAAAAAATCTCATTTTCACCTCGACGGGGTTTTTCGCTGGTGTGTTTTCTGTTAAAACACGGGGAAAAAACTCGATGCTACATTATACCGCCAGTGGGCGCAAAAGTCTGCAGGAGAAGATAAACTTGATCCTTTGGACTGAGGGGACAGGTTACACCGCTTTATACGTATTTGTACCCAGCTGTTGACTTTGGTTCTTAATGCGTGGAAAACGTCAACAGTGTGGCTTTGGGTACTGTCAATTTCAAGTATCCCTCCTGAATGTCGTCACAACTCAATATTATCAGGGTAACCTGGACCACAAATATAAATTAACTATTCTTTTCAACTAGCAGTAATAAATTTTATTAGCAGTAGATGCCGTCCCAGTCAATTTTAAACTACCCACTTTTTTGGCGTTGATCGATACTGACGTTCTCTATCCGCGTAATTTCTACGGGCCTTTTTATTTTTATGATTTTTAATACTACTCAAAAACCATTAGTGGTTTATGATGTGTGGGTTTTAAAAAATGTATCTTATCGTGTAGTGTTCAAATAGGAGGGCACTTATGTTCATTGGTCTGCTATATAATTTTATAGCCTATTAATGTGATCCGTTGGGGTTAGAATTACAGTAGATTTGGCAGTACTAAAAAGGGGAGATTGGTTTTTAAAAATACTTGGATTAAAAAAAAATTGTTCACGTATTTCTTTACGCCTCATGAAAAGGTAATTTTTTTTATTTAAAAAAAAAAAAAAAAAAAAATAAAAAAAATAAATCAAAAAATAAAAAAAAAAAAAAATACAACAAAAAAACTTCACAATTTTATGATGGGAAAAGGAAGGTTATGACGCTATACTTATGGATACATAAGTATGTGGTCTTTACTCGGCTGCTGGTCTTTCATTGAAGAGTGTGTTGCAGCCTGTCCCACACTTTTGAGCCATAACTCGTTATAGTGGTTGTTTGTAACTACGTCAATGCAAAAATAATAAAATTTATCACAAAAACATTGAAATTACAAGATACATATATTATTTTTACAGTACTCAAGTAATTTTTAGTTATACGAAATTAAGTTATTACAAATCAAGCATATGTTTGGAATACCTCTTGCTGGCTTAGTCGAAAGATAAGTCAGGTAGATTTTGTGAAGACAAAAAAACTCTCTTTACGATATGGTTTATTTTAGTAAATACATTATTCGAACTATATTTGAAAAACAATTTTTTTCTTGGCCATTTAAAGAAACCGAAGCTGTAATTTTTTCTAATTGTGTAATTATTCCAGTTTTTAGAATTACGTTTTTATTCCTAGTATTTCTTTTGTCAGTTCTTGGTAAGCGAAAAAAAACAAAAAGGGGGTTTAGAGATGTAGAAGCGATATATCTTGATAACAGTAAATAAATTCTGTGTACCATAAAAAAAGTAGGGAAACGTATTTTCTAAAACATTTTTTTAAATTTCTTTCTCTTAACGTGATAAATAACGGAGTTGTGAATTTATACTTAACCGAGGAAATGGTATAAGAGCAATTTGTTCTAACAGTTTTCCATTTGTTTCGGATTTTTGTGGGGTCTTTTATCGTTTGACAAACCTGCGTAGGTAAACATGTACCTGATACTAGGACAACATATAAAAATAAAATTTTACATTATGTTTTTCTACAAAGTTATATTGATATTTCCTCGTATGTGCTACAATTTTCTGGTGATTTACGAGTGATTTTTTTATCTCAACCTTGAAAAAATAAAAAGTCCAATTATGTTATTTGATATGCTCGCATAGGTAAAGAAATATAATTAAATTAAACATAAGCGGCTTGTTTATACGCTATTAAAATTTCATATATAAAAGCTAAACTTCCAATAGACAGGAGGTAAGTTTTTATCTATGTTATATATATTCACCAATATAATACTATTTCTATTTAAACCCATGTAAAAGTATTTTCCCGGTACTTCTTGAAGTGGCTTCGATTATCATATCATATAAGTAAGTATTTATTGTGAGTACTGAATAAATGTTACTAGGCTGCCGTTTAAAATTGTTACGATCAAGTTCATTTCTTGCTGGAGGATATTGCGTCAGTGAAAAAACTTAGCTCGCTGTGTGTGTTATCAAATATTGCTTTCAGTTGTTACTTGAACGCTATTCACTTTTCCCAAGTTTTACAATAGGTTAAACCAAATTCTAATGTAAAACCTATTCTATGTTTCCGGCCCTTTTATGTTTCATAAGAGATTAAAACGAATACTAAACGTTTTTAAGTTTATAGTTTACAACACCCATCTGTGAATAGTAAAAACCACGAGTTACTACCTCAGATATAAACATTAATGTTATTATTACTGTAACTCTCTCTAGTGTCTAACCCATTGAAAATTAAGTTTTGGGAAATTACAAAGTAAAAAACCCAAATAAAATTAAAGCGGTTTCTTATCTTTCAAAGTCTCAATTAAGGACTTTGGGCACGTGAGTAATAATAATAATATCAAGTTGAAAAAACAATGTACTAAATGTATTTTCCTCCGTCCTGACCACGGACAGTGCTTTACAAGTCAAAAACGCTAGCCTCAGTCTCCATTAGTAGCTAAAGTTGGTAGTTAAATTTTTGAGAAAATAAATTTTTCTTAATATTTCAAAAAAGATGAAACATTATTGTTATTAAATTCTAATTAGAAAAGGGGTCTCGTGGTGGTTATTTTTATCACGCATGTTCTCAAACATTACGCTCAATTTCAATTCGCATTTCTTTCCACTACATATGCTTTAGTTACCACATATAAGTTCTGTTTATCTATCCTAAGAAGAAGTACAAAAGATTTAAATTTATGTCATATTCTTTATACAGTTTGGTTGCGGGCATCGTGGTCGCGTTCACTTTGTGCCCTAGAATACGGACTGTGGATCATCAGCTCAAGAAGGCGTGCTCACACTTTTAGTGGGATTTTTCAGTTAAACAAAAAAATTAATTATAATAAAAGTTTATTTTAATTTATTTACTCAGCTGTTAACAGAATAGTGTTCAAAGTCAGTTTTACTTATTCGCTCATAGGCTATGACTGCCTTCCATTGTAGAATAGCGTCAGATGTTAATCAATATTATTTGGTTCGTGTATAGATGGCGAAAATGCGTTAAGTATGTTAGAATATGTTAACGCTTTCCTTGTATTTGAAATGTGAATATAAATTAACAAAGGCAAATTATTGTAGTCACCGGCCGAGTCTTCTAATAGAACATTCAACGGGTTAATTATTGATAAGTTCTTATCATTATGATATTGAATCGTTCAGACCCCTTATCGTTCCGATACCCCCATTAACCTTCAGGCAGGAACCTTTCCTGTGTAGACAGGATTACTTCCTGACCACACTGTCCCTTCTCGTAATCAAGTAGCAATTAAACGCCTTATACATTTACATTGTTCACAAAAACGACCTGGCCTGTTTCAAATATCTTAATTCTCAATGTATTTTTAATCTTCAATATTATTTAAAAAAAACATTTTAAAAATTACAATTGACACATATGACTCCCCAATATTAATATTTACATTTATAAACTATGTACATTTCACAATATATTTCCATTCTTTTATTTTAAAATACAATGGTATTCCATAAAATGTTTTTTTCTTCTAGAGTTCAACTCGTTTAAAATGTTTAATACTCCTGATCCCTCCCATTTTTCAAAATTTTGTAGGTATGCTCCACAATATAAGTTACGGTAGATAAGAAAACATACCATTTAATTCTATAAATATCATCATATTCAAGGTGCTTGCTTAACCTGAAATAAAATTAAGATTTCCATATACTACGGAGATATGGGGGTTTATATTGAATTGTAAGAACTATCCGTATTTTGTACCGCAAAAAGAAGCTTCATGAATTTACTTTAATTAATACGTGCATACAGTACTTTTGTCCCTGTGTAGTCTACGTGTACTCGTAATCTGACATGTTTATCTTTTATCTTTTATTTGCCCCCTTTTAAAATTTCCTGTTGTTGCGTTTCGTGATTGGAACACTGTTATTTTGAAAGTTGCTCGGCGTTATTGATGGGGTGTGTTCATTCGTATACGTAGTATTTGGGTTGTTGTGCTCTTTAGAGGTGCGTGAGGGGAGAGTAGAGATATGCTATGAGTTTGGATTGCGATAGTTACCAAGCATTTTTGAAATAGGTGAGAGATGGTGTGCGGTGGTATTGCGCGAGGAGTGTTTGTTTTGGGTATGTGGCTGAGAGTTATGAGGTTGTGGTAGAGGATATGTGTTGATGAGTGGGTAGTAGTCTGATGCGCGCGGTTCGGTGTGGAGGTGAGGTAGTAGGTCTCGCTTGGCAGAGTTGTGAGAGTGAGGCGTATTGTGCTCTTTGTTAGACGTTGGTCGATCTCAGGCATGGGCCGGTGTGTGCTTTGTGTGTCGTTGATGTGAGTTGAGAGTTATGGGAGCGTCTGAGGAGTTGTATATGTGGTAGAGAATTGCGTGTTTGGTGGCGAAGCGTAAGATGTGTCCTCTTATTGAGCATGGTGAAGAAGTGATTTGTGGTGTGTTGGGATATAGTGAGATAGTAGAGTAGTCGTGGTGTTTTATGCGTTCGTTTGGGGGTGGGTTGTAGGGGGGTCCCAATGTAGTTTGATTTGGGGGTTGTAGAGAACAGACATGGGCGCTGCGTGTGTGTAAGTGGTGTGATGTGGATGGTGTAGTGGGATATGGGAGGGTGGGTGTGGTGGGGTTAGTAGCAAGGGTCTTAGCGCGACGATTTCTTTGAGAGGTGTACCAATTGTGGTTTTAGAGAATTCATGCGCACAGAAAGAACCTTGTACAATCTGTGATAGTGTGCGAGGGCGGTGTTTGGAGAGGAGGATGAAGAGCGCGAGGAGGTGATGCTGTGATGTCCTGTGTAGTACAATATACAATTCATCTGTGTATGTTTCAATATAGTTTCTTAAATTGAAATATGTTTCTTCAAATAGTGGCAGAGAGGTTTTAGAAATGCAATAAGCATCTCTGAGAGACATAATTAATGATATAAAAGGGCATGAATTAAACATTTGTTTTTTAATTAAAAATTTACTGTGTTATTTAGGAGAATGGTTTCATGATATATGTTACATACATTATAAAAAGATCCATATGCTATAGATGTACAGAAAGATATAACCATAATATCTTTAATATAATAAATCCACAGAATTAAAAATAACGGATGTAATACTGGGTGGTCCCTGTGTTCCCTTTCGCTTGCTAGAAGTGATTAGATAGGAGATGCCTGATGAGATGTTAGACTGATAAATCTATATATACAACCCATACAATTTTACAAGTGGGGTATAGCTCTATTACACTATTTCAAGTAGCTTTTATATTCCACAGTGATGTGTGATGTTAAAAAATCATTTTAATTCCCTCCACTCAAGCTTAGTGATAATCTCTTAACATTTTCGCTTAAGTCTCTCCTATATAGATGATATCGAGATATTTTAGATTTTTCCAATATGTTGTGCGAAACTTTTAAAATAATAAGGATTTCTGTGCTATAAATCTTAAATTATACCGATAATTGTAATACAAAATGAAACTGCTCCCAATACCATGTTATAAATTCATTCCAATCTTTACCGAGTATCATACTACTTTATTCCATACTAAAAACTTAGCTATTATTTTTCAATCCTTAATACGACGGTACTATGAACCAGAGACAAAGACTATGTGTCTCATCGAATTGTTGTAAGAAATTGTTTGATCCATCTTGCAAAAACCTTCTTATTAATTTACGATTACAATGTACAAAGCTAGAATATCAGAAAACAATTTATTGTACTGTGACTTTTTTTCCAGTAGTGGCGGCGTGTGTGTGTGTGTGTGTGTGTGTGTGTAGTCGTGTGTGTTGTGTGTGTGTGAGTGGCTGTACATGTGTGTGTGGTGTTGTGTGTGTCGTGTGGGTGTGAGTGTGTGTGTGTGTGTGTGTGTGGTGTGTGTGTGTGTGTGTGTGTGTGTTTAAAAACCCAGCTTGTAACTTTATTACTTATTTTTTCATTTCTTAGAGGCCCCCCTGTATCAATCAAACGGACATTTTAGTTTTATACCGTATTACAATTTCTTTGTATAGATATATATACTAATATATATATTATTTTAGATACTTTGTAAGTCATAATATATATTATATTAGTATATAAAAGTTACTTTTAACATTGATTATATTGGTTTGAAGTTTAGTTTCGAGCACAGCAGCTTCTATTTAGCACCTTAACACCTTAAATTTTTGCTCACCCATTCATTTTTACACATGCTTTTTAGATAATTTTTTTATAATAATATATCTTTATTTAAAAAACGTCTTTTACTTTTTTTAACATTGTATAAAAACATTTCTTAAATCCTGAATCATTCTTCCTCTTAAACATTACACAGATTTTCTTTCTAAATTGTGTTTGCGTTTCTATATTGTCACTGAGATTCTGAGAAAGAAATATCCCAATTATTTATTTAGGTACAATAGTTTTATAAATATCTTCCCCCTGTAAAGTATGTTGTTTTTTTGCTTGCTGAATTCATGTTTTAGGCTGCTAAATCACAATTGTAATAAAATCTTTAGGACTCTAGGGGGGTGGATTTTTTTTTTTTATGATTATGATTATTCAGAAGATACACGGTGGGTTGCATATATTACCAAATTACATCCCTGTGTTATTATTTCTTCTAGGGGGAGTTATTAACAATAATCTACATTGTTACTTGCTACACATAACATAACATAATTTTGGGTTCATCGAATACTACGTGGATTGGATTCAAATATTAACTTAGTTCTGTCTGACGGACATAAATTAATCTTACAATATTTTTACTAATTCTAATTCTGAGACATTACACATCGGGATATCATTAATAATTACTCATTGTCAAAAAATCACCATGATTTTTGGGGTGCTTGAATATCAAGTCTTACTCCAACGCCTTGGAAGTAAGAGTTCAGAGAAGAGTATTCATCTGTTTATATATAAATAGTCCACTTACCAATACATAATATTTTTTAATTTATTAATTTCTTGTTTGTCATCTTATAATTCTGAAATGAAACTGACAACAATACAGGAGTGGCGTACTTTACTGAATACTGTCGTTGAAATAGTATCTACAGGACAGCATACAGAGGAGATTACAAGAAAGTTAAAATAAAAAACACAAATTTTATAATACAAAAATAAATTTAGCTGCTGATGTATAGGGCCCTGATGTTATCACAAGAATTGGTAATTTTAAAATAAATTGTTTTCTATGAAAATTAAAGTGATCTTGGCTTTGTATGAATAAGTTAAGTAATTTACGTAGAATGATTGTAAAGTGTCCTTATCCAACGTTCTCTAGGATTATACTACCAAAATTTTTGCAGGTCAAATTAAATTAATAAACTCATACTGTACGGATTTGCAGTGCTTTCTTTAGATGAACCGCATCGTGCTGGGTTGTGCAGAAGTTTTCTAGTAGGCCTAGAATTTTCTTTATGGAAATTTCTCGCCTTCAAAAGCCTATTTTGGACTAATATAAGTTTTTAGGAACAAATCACATAACAACCGATTTCCAAATATTTTAATTACAACGGGCCAAATAGAAATAATTTACTTTTTATACACGCGAGGTCTTGCCAAAGGAGTGTGTTCCTCAACATATAGAAGCTGTGACACTCGCATTTACTGAGCTTGTTCAATGTTTCATAGTACAAGTCGGCTCTACCTGTAGTTTCCGCCGGTAGGTAGGTTTGAGGCCAAACCAGTAATAAACACGTTTATGTTTCCGAATTTTTAACATTTATTACAGTAATATAATTATACGTTATATAAATAACAAAACCAATTCCTCAGCCTTATTAAACCTTTCGTTATGGTCAAAGTTTAATGTAATATGCGTGATTTGATAGCCACATCGACAAATATTTGTTTTATAAGAATTATTACTATAGTAACATTAATTGTAAAAATACAGTTTTTAATTACAGTATGTTAAAAAATAAGAAATTAAGTTGTTTATACTAATAACTCGTTGCTTATATGTAGAAGAATATACACATTTACCAATCCATTTAAATGCTTAAATTGTTTTGGCGGGGCTTTAGAAAAAGGACACCTCCCTACCAAAACTATTGTACACCAGAAAATATTAGATACTACGTAAAGGGATAAGCTGTGTACCTCAAACTCCTAACTAAAGGATATCACGCCATGCATTGTGTCGATATGTGCAAGGACATTGGCAATTATCACCCTACAGATTATTTTTTCCCGCCCATTTTGCCCATCAGTAACGTTTTGCTAGAAAACGTCGTAAGACCATGTTTTTCTTCATGTCATTGTGTTTTCTAATAAATAGACCATTAAAATAATACGTCACAAGAAAGGGGTTGCAATTTGAAAATTTAAAGTTATACCCACCCCGTACCTCCTTTGAATAAGGGGGGGGGGGATTTTTGTATCATTTGAAAAATCCACATAAAATAGTATTTTACATAAAGTATTGTGAAGGACGTGCATCGATAATCTCAATCCGTTTGAATAGGTAAGTATATATCCAGGGGATTATGCAGGGCGTAATTTACACGCTGTAATAAATTAATATGTGATATTTATCTCAATATCACCCTCCCTAGCCTTTAATACAATTTTATTATATCATTATATAGTAAATATATATAATTATGAATTATTAATGCATACAATTTAAATCTACAAATAATGGATGTATAAAAATTTATAAATAAACAAATAAGTGTAGTATAGACAAACAATACCAAATACAAAAATATGTTTAATACAATACATTTTAATGAGTATAATTATTATAAACTTCTTTAAATTTAATCGGTTAACAGTTGTATGCCAAGAATGATAAATTAGGATAATTTGACCTGAGTGCAAACATGTGATTGTTTATTGTTTATAATTTGACTTTAAAATATAAAAGTGTATTGTTGTTACAATCTCATAAATGTGTTTTAAATTTCTATAAGTAAACCAGGAGTCCCAAGGAAAATGTCTTGAAACTGTGAAGAAATTAAGATACACTTTAACGAGATTAACCAAAAGCTTCTATGACGAGGACGGGTATACGGATACGTGCATACCAGTATTATCCGGGCTCCGTCTCCACTATCCTCTAACGTTAAATTGAATCTCTACAACAAAAGCATTGGTAAATACACAGTTTGAAATTTAGTTAAATCTTCAAAATATAAACTTACCATCATTACAGTGGTTATAATTAATAATTCTGTTTCAAATATATCATCTGTTTATGAATAAAAATCTAATGTAAAACATTATTATTGTTTATTGACTGTAGAGTTGTGATTTTTATTATATTTTCATCACACATAAAACATATGATTTTAAGAGAGATGTCATGTTAAAATCTAGTATTAGATGGAAACAAACTAATTACAAAAATCATTGAAATATTATAATTTGAACCAAAAATATTATTATTAATCGAGAATAACATTATTTAATCAGGATACATCACATTTAGAATAAAGGAATACAAACTATATCTTAAATGCTACCATTCATTAAACAACTTTTAAATACTGCAAATTTTACATGTAATTCTTTCTAAAAATTATTTACATATCCTAATGCACATTGATACCAATTACTAAACCCCCCACAAGGAGACAAAGATGATGCTATTTGTTATAGCAATGAGTAATTGACTTTTATTAAAATGAACGGTTACATTATTAAAAATTACTAACGTTTGACTAAACTTATTAAACCAAAGAAAGAAGTGTTTTAACAATGATTTAAGTTAATTAAAATATACTGGTGAACCAGAAAAAGCTAACATTAATATTTGAGAGAAAAATACTAACTAATAAATGGTCACTAAAGTATTATACAGAAATGGATGTATATAACAGTTCTATTCAAAATTACATTCGACCTATAAATTTATTAATTCCACGTATCCAAATTAAAATCATCTTAACAAAACCAGATATAAACATTACTAAGTGTTTTTTCCATATAAGAGTACTTGGGAACAGGTGCAAAAAAGCAGCAATTACACAGCTACGAGCCACTAATCATATAGTTGTAATGATGAAAATTAAATTGTAAGCCATTGATGCATTTTCAACCAACTACTTGAATAAAGGCCAAATAAACATTCCTAATAATGTGTTAAGCTCCATTTTTATAATACTATTATGTAGAAGATCACAGCCTTTATTGTGACGTGCATTCGAATCCTCTAGAAGTAATACCATGGCAGGAAAACAAATTGAAAAAAGAAAACTGTAATACCAAAGTTAGAAAACAGTCCACGATTGATATCTCTATTTTGGAACCTATCCTGTGAACCCCACCAAACGCATATTACGTAGCCTTCAAGAAAGGCATTATTGGGAATACTCTCAAACATTCTCGACACTATAACACGGTTATGATCATATTTCCGCACATGAATGTCATGGTATCTCAATATATCCGAGAGAGCATAATTATGTTCATGAGAACTTTTACAAACATGTAGAATAGCCTGAATATTTTCTGAAATAAGAAATTGAATATAGTCTTGATTATAAATCATTTAATATTGGAAAATTATCCAAGGATAATTATGAAAAATTTAAACACCGCGCACAGCAATACAACTTCAAGCAACTTATAGTAACATATGAACATTCAATATGTATCTAGGTCACAGGACAAGTCACAATTTTGGTCGCCACAAATCGCATTGAAATAGATTCTTCTATCCTATCCCTGCGGTAATATTGAACTTCGAGATACCTAAGTCATATAAACCTTCCTTGTCGTTAATAGCCGTATGTATATTAGTTCCACAAACTATTATTATATCATATGGCATAGGGGTATCATCCTTTTAATTGCAGACAGTTTTTGTGATTAAAGCCATTTACATTTTGATAAAGAATGCAATAATAAAGGGTCTCATGCAATACTACTGCAAAATAAAGGTGTCCATGTGTTCATCAAGTGCTTTGGCAATTACCGAATACACATGAATATATTTAACTGCAGCATTAACAAATCCTTGAATAATCTTTCTCGTGTCAACATCTGGATTGCAAAATCACCTTCAGTGGGAAAAGTGAAATTTCGATTTTTATGAAATGTTACACAACTCAAGTCTATATTATTAGTGTCACAGTATGTAGCACATTCATTTCCTTATATAAGACCACATATGAACATCTTGTGACATCTGTTTACTTAATGAGAAACAATAGAGAATGAAGTAGTATCATACAGTCTCTTTCAGGTACTTCCTAGGTGTTTGACCCACGAAGGCCGTAAACTCTAACAATAGGAAGTTATCTGGAACGCTCGATATAACTCCTCGAGAACAATATCAGCAACAACACCCAGAGCTAGAAGGTTAAAAACTTTCGTTTCTAAAGCATCGAAGTTGCCCATCAATGATGCTGTTAATCTATGATAGTGGAGAAAAATAAATTCATTTCCATATTTAGAACATTCAGTCTATGTCATTGACACACACCTAATGTGAAAACAGCTCTACACAGTCTGTCACATCCAATCCCATCATACGAATCCATATCCTCAACTAGACATACAGAAGAGATACATCGTAATGATCAATGTTCACTAATAGTATATAAATATACATCCTCCAAACTCAGAGTTGTTTAACTCATCCCAAGTCGGAAAATCAAGGATATACCAGATCCTGATAAGCAGAAAACATGAGCATTTCATAAATTGCACGAAACAACAGTTGCGGTACCACCAACAACTGATTTAATGTGTTTATTCCCATCATTTACTTACAAAGTAACAAAAATAAATCGAAACATTTTTTTTAGGAAATTATCCCAACAAGGGCATCAGGCGGTGTGTGGCGAAAAGAGTTCATCAGTCTGCACTAAACTAATTACACTCAATAATCTTAAATTACAAGAAGGGAATAAATTAACATTATTAAAAAAAAACATTAATTAATACAAAAAAATTAAACCTATAGAATAAAAGATACAAGCCCAGAGCATATATAACATTTAGCTAATAAATAAATTAAAACTTTGAAATTAGGAAGGAGTATAGTGGGTGTATAAGATGAAAGTCGGACAAATAAACGTAAATAAATTACATAAAAATATTACTGTTTTGGTCGAGTAACAGATATACCAAAAAGAATATAAAATAGAATCGTCAAAAATAAATAGAGAAACTTAGATCTATCCACTTTACACCTGCACATCCTAAACAGACCATACCAAACACACAAACCCACACACACCACACACACACACACACACACACACACAAACGCGCGCGCGCGCCAGGTTCAATGCCTTGAGGTAAGTACCTTCTGATACTGTGCCTTCCGCATCGAAGTATTTCCGAAGGTAATTTCAGAACAAACGGTTGTTTTCAGGCGTACCTGTACAAATTCAAGGAATCGATTAAAACGCGGGGCATGTATTCTTTGTGTGCCCACATTACAGTGCTTCTTGGGGTATACTCGAAATATACTTAAGGGCGCGAACTGACACCGCAAAACTTGACGTAGCTAATGCTGCCGACGGAAAGCGCGTGGAAGAAGCGGCTAATGTTTGCTGAAGTCATGACGGAGTTGCGGCAAAACGAAGCGGACCTGGAAGCAAATACCATCTAGTTCCATTTTTTTTGGGAGAGCTATGGCTAGGGCCCCTCCCGCGAAGTAATGCCTTACGGTGGTCCGGCGGGAGAAGAAAGAAGCCACAGAAGCAGAGGTTTAGGGTTTCAGTTTCAGGAGTCCACGATCCTTACGGTTTATTACTCATTTCCCCCTCTCGTAAAACACACACGTGCACACTCAACACTCGCGCCGCGCGCGCCGGCAAAGCTCCAATGGTCACAATATACTAGACGGCAGTCCATAATAGTCACATTTCGAATTAATGTGTCCAATAAAACCATACGAATTGAGACATTTAGTGTTTTTAATCATTCTTGTTTAATCGTATTCACATTATCTTGCAGATTGCACCTTTCACCACTGTATCACAGCAGGCAGCAGAAGAGAGCGCACGATGCAGAAACCGTCGATGCTCCGTCCCAACACATTGTTAATTGAGTTTATGAATACCAACAATCATGTTTTTTGTTCTGAATTTTTAAAGCTAAACCAAATACCATGTCATATAAAATAGTAATTTTGCATTTTTTCCTTTAATTCTCGGAAAAAATAAAGGATTTCCGTTGTAACTAATATAAATCCTATAGAAAAACTCATTATTTTTAACAGCTATAAAAAACCACATAATATTGTTCATATCTTTATTAATTAAAAATTTACAATTGTTTTGCCAGAAAAATATCTCTCTCTTTACACTTAGATTTTACTTAGAAGCCTAGTTAAAGTTAAACCAATTAAAACCTTTTAAAGATCATCCATAAACTAAGATTATTTTTCAAAAGATCTTGAACTCTGTAATGCAACCGTGCAACAAGTATTTTAACTGCCTCTTAAACACATGCAGACTACCTGTACAATACTCAGCGAATGTGGCGGAGTTTGAAGAGCCTAGAATCATTATACACTGTCTCTCGTAGAAAGTGGTTTCATGCTGTACCTATTTATAATGTAGAATATTACAATAAAAACGCTCATTATAGAACACCTTCGAATTTCTGTATACGTGTCAGCCTCAGTTAAACTTGAAGCAGAACTACTTGTTTAGCTGTATCAGCGAAGATATACCACCAGTACTAGCAGTATTTCCATCCTTCTTTAGGGAGCCATTATGTGGAAAACTACGTTGTATATAATAATTAAAGCTAATTAATTTTATCTACATATTATAGATAACACCATCACCCTAAGAGTAAAATTATATAGATTGTTTAAAGTTACTTTTTCTTATTAATACTAACAGATATTTCAACATTTATAGGTTTTCTCTGAAACTACACTAGTAACAAAAATATTTATACTGTGTATGAACAACAATTTTATATAACATTATTATAAAGAAAATAAAATAATAAGTAAATCGATAACATGATTGAGTTGGGAAGTACAAGCGTTCAACCACATTACTCAATTTGTAAGGAAGGGCCTAGAGGAGTTAAAGCAAGTGGGGGTAGAGGTGGGACCTAAGTGTTACATTTCTGTGGAGGATAGATGAGGAGAGGTACATGAACAATGCAGACCTGGGTTGTTGCGCGGTGTTGCCAGCTGTAAACGGAAGAATAAACACTAGTGATGGATAATCGATTGAATACAACAATTGAGTGATTGTTACTGCTCATTGTTTACTCCTCCTGAATTCTTCAGCAATCCTTTACCTTCACGGTTTAAGTTAACACGTGCTTTACACCACGACACAGAATGTGAGTAAAAATATAATAGTATAAAACATGAAGAATGATCAAACTCCAAAGAACAAAACGGATGTAAACTTCCGGAACGATGCGAAACAATGAAGCGTTGTCTCATACTGTGTGTGTTTTAGCTGATATGACAATGTGGCAACGCCGCAAGGTGAGGGGAGAAGTGGGGTGCAGTGATTGCTCATACCGCTAACCTTGCAATGATGTGACTCGTACTACCACTGTATTACAGATGTATTAACAGTTATTTACTTGGGGATAGAATAAACACAGAGCAGGGTTGCCTTTATGCTTTATTGTATTCAGATTACAATATGATATAAAGATAATATTTATTGAGATTTACGTAGCACTATTTTAATATTTTCAGATTTGAATAAATTTGTAAATGTTTTTTTTTTTTAATTCTAACTCTTTTTTATTCATTGGCATACCAAGGTTGACCTTCGGGGATTATGCTGTTACCAGTGGACCCCAAAGCTGCTAGTGGATTCTTTACTCCCGCTCCAATTGTAGCTCCCATAGCGTTCCCCACTAACGATCCTGTCGCACTCATCGTTGATCCAAGAATCGCTCCCGTAGCTCCTGCTACAGCTCCCGTAGCTCCTGCTACAGCTCCCGTCGCTTTTACCGCATTTCCTGCAGCAGACTCTACTACTCCGAAAGAGGGCTCCTAGTAACGCTGCTGGCATCTGCCAGGGCTTTCCCCAAAGTCATCATTGAAATATGGTACATTATAAAGTCTTTCAGGCTGTACGAGTTCATTTTTTTTACAATTGTCCTGTTTTTCTGCTTGACATTTCAGCTTAGCCTCTTCATCGAGCTTGCCCATGCATGTCTTCAAGCAGCCGGAGTAGATCTTGTACACGTTAAACTCAAGGAATAGTATTCGCTAGGGTTAGTAACACCGGTTTTTTCTTCAACACGCCAGCGGTACTTTCAGTAATGCCTGATTTTGGATTACCATAGTCTGGGATACCACTCCAGCCTCTCCGGAAGGTAGGAGGACGAGGGCAGCGGCTGCCGTTATGTATATCTGTAACAGAAGTAATATGAACATAATATATGCTGGTCACGGAGACAAATGCGATATGGAATGCCTACTTTGAAATCACATGGACTCATGGAAACACTATAAACAATAGGCATTTTCATATAATTTGAGTTCTAGTATTGTATTTTATCCTGGAGATCCAGGATAAAACATGCAATGAAATCTTATATATATATATATAAGGTTATATGTTATAACGATCATATGTTAGTTTGCTTATTTAAACGCATATGTGACAGAATACGGCCAAATACAAAATAATTGAATCGGAAAAAGTAAGCGCTCTGTGGTGTAATGGTAGCACATTCACCCGGCAAGTGAGAGATCCGGGTTCGACTCCCGGCGGGAGCAAGTACTTTTTGTGATTCAATGTTTTATTGGAATTAAATAATGCTATTGCCATTTATACAATTTAACGTAAATAAAAAGTCGTTTGACAGGTGTTTGGTCTTCCGATCATATGTTAGTTTTGCTTATTTAAACGCATATGTGACAGATACGGCCAAATACAAAAATATATATATATATATATATATATATTATAAAGAGCTCTTTAAAATAAAACTACAATTATTATTTGTACAATATTTCGTTTTCATTTTGGTAAATTTACTAGATAAGTAATCTAAAGAATCAAGTGGGGGAAACGAAGGACTTAGCGAATTTTAAGTCCATATGGTTGTTTAGATTGTAATATTAGCTGATGTAACAATTCATAGTTTTCTTAGATTCAAACCGTTTCGTGAGTTATTTTCACAAGGTTTAATTTTGCTTATAGCTTTTAGTTCCACAGCAATCCTCAAAGCTTTTGTTATGGTGAATAGCGTGTAAGGCCACTGGCCTATTTTTCTTCTTTTTTGCTTTATTCAAAACTGTGACCGGTCATTCTAGACCCACAGAGAATTTAAAGTTTGCCCAATGTAGGTAGTCCTTGGAAACCCTGTGTGAGGTCGGTACACGTCCAATTTCCAGCTATTGAGTAACTTTTTGAATGACGGCTATTGTTTAAAATTGATCCTATTCATAATTTTACAAATACCACAACTTAGTTTTTCAGCCAAAAGATAAATTTTGAAAATTTTTTCAACATATGAATTATGGAATTCTGAGTCTTACAAGCATATTTCTTCAAATATTGAGGTCTCTTAAAGGACTAGTCTGGGTGAACTGGACAATAATTTGTCTATTAAGGGTGGGTTTTATTGAAATTTCGGTGTGGATTTTTTTGACATGATCTGGATGGGAAACTACTGTAATTGTAGATAATTCATTTTGTATATGATTTTGTAGTAAAATTCCAACATCCAAAAAGTGTTGATTTTGTGATTAATATTCTAATTAAAGATTACACATGAAAAGTTATTTATTTAATTTTCAAGGAAATTGTAAAGTTTCTCTACTACATGAAGTCATACTATATAGAAATGTCTATAAATCTGAGCCACATCACAGGAAGGAAATTTTGAGTTTTTTAAGAAAAATTGTTTTGCTTGCTACAAAACCCATAAAAAGTTTGGTGTAGATGAGGCCATTGCATGCCAAACTGCCATTTCTTTAATTTTTAGACAAAGTAATTTTATGTGCGTGTCGTATTACCTCCAATTAATGTTTCCAAGGATTTGACCTACCATTTCTCACAATACCTCTAAAGCTATGCATTACTTAAGAAGCTAAACATTTTCCACAAATAGCATATAAGGGACATATTTTCAAAATGAACAATCGTTACAAAAAAAACTTCCTCTCTTAATTTATTGGTTTTTGCTTTAAATCTAAATAAAATATAAAACAATTACATAACCTAGCCACGCTTCTCTGTGGCTTGGCTATTATAAAACTAATATTATGTACAAATGATGCATTATTATATATTGTATTAAATTCAAGTACAATCAAATAATAAGTAAGTTATATAAAAAATTCCTTTTATTACTTACTATGCATGAATTAAAATTTTATCAACCAGGTATGAAAAGGTTGTTTTTTACTCCAAACAATTACATTACTGTATACTAAATTATAACTGTTAATTAAAATTCCAATTAAAGCACTACCTGGTGCAAATTAATTTTAGTAAATCTCTCTTTTGCTAATATAAATAAATTAGATGGGTTTTATTACGTGAGCATGCATCATAATTGTTTGCCATTAGAAAAAACATGGATTTTCTAAATCAAAGCAGCAAACAGACATTGTCTGGCCTTGATATTTGTTAATGGTTATTTTGAATTCTAATCGAACAAGGGAACTTTAGCCTTTTTAATAATATTGTGGTATGTGACGGTATCATTGTGATTCGAGGCAACAGGACAATTTATCCTTAAATCTTCCAATCAAAATGGTTGCTTATTTGGATATTTTTCTTACTATATGCTACACAGCGTTTGCAGAAAAGATTGGCAAAAATGTGATGTTACTATCAAACTAACTCTATGCTTTCAAGACTATAAATGTAAAACAAATCGAAAAATTGTGGTTAAATGAATTAAACGTATGGTTGTACAGTCATAAAATTACGTTTACACAGTTGATTACAATTTAGCAGGCTTTAAAAGTGTTTTTCAACCCATTTATCAATAAAAAAAAATTTTAAGTTAGAACAAAAAATACATAAAATGCTATCTACAAAATTTCATTGAAATTTAGGAGATTAACATAAACGATCATTGTGATACCAGATTTTTATATACAAAGACATGGATTTTGTATTTTGTGACACAATTGAAAATTAATTAACCTCGATTACTCAACAAACAAAAAGTGGTTTATAAAAAACAAAAACTCCCTCTATAATTATATTTCTCTTTCCTAATTAGATGTTTATTTTTTTAATGGAAATATAGGTGTATACTTTAACCTGAAAACCTTTCACAATACTTTTTGAGAAAAATAGTATTAATATTTAGTTGACTTATTCCTCCCAAGCCTAAGGAAAATAAAAGATAATAGCAATTGTGGTTGCATCACTGGAATAGTGGCCACGATGCTGAAATGGGAAAACCTGTGCATTCAGCATTTTAAGTTACCCTTAACTTAAACATTACTGTCACTTCCAATTGTCTGGGAACGAGTACTATGGTTTATAAGGGAGGATTTGAAGCTTTGGACAGAATTCTCCATGACATACATAGCTGTAAGTCAATAACTATAGGGGATGACTGTTGCTGGCAAGTGGTTTTAAACAAACTTTAGCACCCTAAAGAACTGGCACTGATTAAGTTAATGCCTGTATTAAGTCATCCTATATGTGGCCCGATGTTATAATGTCTCGATGATCTTTGTGCATAAATATGAGAATTGTGTTTGTAATCACTTTATTATTGAACTAATTATGTATACATTACTACCAGTTCAAAATTAATGTTTATTGATAAAAGAAAACTAGGACATTAATTTAAATTAAAATAATAATAGATAATACCCCACAGTTTTTGTGGGGTACTTTCAATAAATGCTGAAATACACAGAATAAAACTTCATATCAAACATTACGATCTCTAATGGTGCAATATAAAGTTGGTACAGAAGAGAAACACTTACAATGAGCATGTGTGACCTCATGTCTGCTAGGAAGGCAACTGACTGGCAGATCTGTTGGATCCTGACTTAAACTTTTAAATTAAATATCAACAAACAAATGGTATCATATCTCAGCGAATTAAAATGTCATGTCACACACCTGTAGTAAACAAAGCTATGACAGATTATTAATGTTTGGCCATTTAGTTAAATAACATTATTAATCTAGCTGTGGCATATGTGATTAGAACCATTTTTCCCGTTACTAATTAACTTTGAAATCAATAAAATGACGCCACTACTGTTCTCATCTGCAACAAATCATTGGATGTGTTGGAATACATTCCTGTAAATAATTTATTTCACATATTGGGTTCGCCTTATCATAACAGTTTGTATGTATATGATCAAACCGTGGTCGTGATTGTGATGTTTGTAGTTTTATTTGATCTTTTTACTATAAAAAGTTCTCCACTTAAATAAACATTTTCACCAGCAGCTTAGCAAAAGTGAAATTGTTCAAGTTAACATCTGAAAATTCTAGATTAGTTTTTAAATTTAGAAAATCTGTTTCGTTTTGAAGAAAACTCAAATTTTTTATCAGACTGAGTGTATTTTATTCTGATACTTTTTGTAATGAATAATGTAGAAGATAGAGTCAGTTTATTTAATGATAATAAAGAATGTTATAAATCTTATAAAATTTAAAAAAATACTATAATTTTGAAAAATTTAAATATGTTATTAAATTTGTTATCCACACAATCAGATAAAACTGTAAAATTTAATTAATAAAAAGACTTTGAAATAAAAACAACACTTAATAAAATTCAGTTACAATCTCTTGTTACAGTTTATTTTTCATTAATTTAAAATGATATTAGTGTTTGAAATACAAATTTAAGAATAGACTAAAATGTGTTCAGGAAATGCCGAATTCAGTGTTAGATCTTCAAATTCAGATCTTTTAATGTTATAAATTACATTGTAGTCTTGGAAAATGTAGTTTTTTTAAGTTATTTTCAACAATTTACATAAAGAATCTGAGATGTTACGCACTTTCTTTCCAAGTGGTTTTGGTTTTTTTCAAAAACCAAACTAAATCGATTATATCTGAATTAGGAGAAACTACCTATTAGAAGATTCTAAAATATTATTCTAACTATTCAAGATTCTGAAGAAATATTTTTTAATAAAAGTAAAACTACTGTTATTTTATATTGAAGAAATAATTGTATTAAATGTTGATACAAATGAAAAATATCAGTATTAAAAATAAACCAGATTCCAGGAATCAAAGTATGTATCAGTCAGATTCTGCTATAAGAAGAAGGTGTACTAGAGCTAAACTCAAAATTCACATTGATTCAACCCTTCTCACCATAGCTACATAATGCTCAAAAAGAACCTCCATATTTCATTTTGAGTTCTGTTGTATCTTTGTACAAATACTAGATTTTTGTTCCTTTTCAGCCTGATAAATTTTTATATTGTATTTTCTCAATACTTCATCAAATTTAAATTAATTATTTCCAAACTCTAAACCTTTTATAATAAAAGATTAGGAGAAGATTAGGAGCTTTATGATTAGAACTTTAAATGCTTCTTTATGGCTTCAAATTCGTTTATGAAACATATTTTCCCATTTTTAATTTAATTGCTCTTCACCAAACATATTTTGTATCTATATAATTTAACATATACAGGGTGTCAATTAAGTTCTGGAACCTCTTTTTTAATTTTTGAACCACAATAGAAAGAAATACCAAAGTTCACATGTGCTTACTGGTGATAGTAACGCACACGTCTGCCCAATTACCGACCAGATAAATCCCTTTTGGGGGAACGGTCCACAAGGAGTCAGACAAAATTCTTAAATAGAGCATAGGTCAAGTTTTGGTATCAAATTAAAGGTCTTACTTAGCAGAGTACAATGCCGCAAACCGGACTTCAAAAGGTGGATTCATTCAGTAGTTATAGCTATTTGAATTTTAATACAAATTGAACAATGTAAATTATTAAGGTATTACAAGTAAAACACCAATTTTTAAGTACCTGTGATCAAAAGTAAGTGTTCAAAATGTTCCCCTCCCATCATCTGACAATGTAGTAATCGAAGCCAGGAATCAATAATTATTACCAATAACACAACTACTGTTAGAATGTGAAAGTGGCAGATTGAGTCATACACAGCATCCACAGAAACTTAACGTTTGGGCAGGTATTAACAGGAAATTCAAATTATGGGCCCATTATTTATCAATGGTAATTTAAATGGGTGACTTGTATCTAGCAATGCTCCAAAATGAGATAATTCCTGCACTACAAAAGCTGCTCTTGGTCAACAATTTCAAAGAATTTATTTCCAACAAGGATGGCGCGCCACCACACTTTGCTCTCCTTGTTAGAGAATACTTGGATACAATATTCCTTCGCAGATGGATTGGAAGACATGGTTGGCAGTAGAGTGGCCTGCTCGTTCCCCTGATTTATTTCCGCTGGATTTTTTTTCTTTGGGGATACCTCAAAGATAAAGTTTATCGTACTAAGCCTCGAGATTTGGCGCACCTAAGAAATCTCATAGTCCAAGAAGCTCAAGATATTCCTCGTGACTACCTTCAAAATGCAGTGGATGGCTTTTACAACCGCCCTAGGACATTGCCAGACGATGGGAGGGGAACATTTTGAACACTTACTTTGATCACAGGTACTTAAAAATTGATGTTTTACTTGTAATACTTAATAATTTACATTGTTCAATTGTTTTTAAAATTCAAATAGCTATAACTACTGAATGAATCCAACCTTTTGAAGTCCGGTTTGTGACATTGTACTCTGCTAAGTAAGACCTTTAATTTGATACCAAACTTGACCTATGCTGCTATTTAAGAATTTTGTCTGACTCCTTGTGGACCGTCCCCCAAAGGGATTATCCCGGTCGGTAATTGGGCAGATGTATGCGTTACTATCACCAGTAAGCGCGTGTGAACTTTGGTATTTTTTTATATTGTGGTTTAAAAATTAAAAAAGAGGTTCCAGGACTTTAATTGACATCCTGTATATCAATTGTTTAAGTTTTATCTGCATAATTTGACATTGTTTACTAAATCTGCTGCCCAGCAAATCATTTATCTCTAGAGCTATAACTGTTATCATTTTTTAAATTTCTTTCTTTACAGATGTATGAATTTATGTAGCTTCTATCTCAATTCCCTTCTGTATTCTTTAAATTCTTTTTTTAATAATTGCTGGTTTTTCATTAAGATTCTTTATAAATTGTCTTTTTTCACAATTTGCTGCAATTTTAAATATTACATTTTGAGTTTTGAACAGTTTTAAAATTTATATGTTTAGTTTTTTTTTACATTTCTGACAATCATATTCCAAATGCAATCGAAATTTTTATTAATATTTTTAAGAAATAAATTATGTCAGTTTTTAAAAACTTACCAATCTTGTTTTAAATTGAAAATGGGTCATATCCAAAACTTTTCAGCTCAGAATTACCTTATTACAGGGTTTTGCTTAAAAAATTTTTAATGATAAAAAACATATCTGCCTTGAAACTAGTTTTTTTGTTCGCAAATAAAGTAGCATTTAAGAAAAAAAAAGTATTTCATGCCGACATAAAAATAAAAAAAAAACAAATTCTTTTCTAGCTTTAGAGCTACATAACATTGTTTTATTTATTTCTTTTTATTTAGATAGTAGAATATCTTAAAAGTTATAATTGTAATTATAAACAAATCTGAATGCTATAAGTAACTTGGGTGAAATATGCCCAAGTTTTATCATTAACAAATAAATAGTAACATACTGTACATGAAATTTGAGACAATTTTTCACAACAATTACTGTATGTATAAAGTCATTTTGTTATTACAAATTTATAAAAAACAATCACTTAAGTATCACGAATATTCACTTTAGGCAGAGATAATAAATTTTAACATATTTTTTTTTTAAGATTCACAATATTTATAATATGTACGGTTATTTTACTCGTATTTACAAACAAACATTCTTGATAAGACACCCACACACCACACACACCCCCTCATGAACATCCCTAACATATTACACAGTATTTCATTTTTTCAGGGAGCATTCCTGAGCCCAATACTTGTTGAAGGGCTGTCATCACCGTCCTGAAGATTCTGGTTTTAAGATCTGACAACGATCCATTCTTAGGCCATGTTCTCCTGTTATTTCCTTCATGAAGTCAGCTCTAGATAGCTGGCGTTCGGTTGTATTTAATTAATACAGTATAAATTTGTTTAGCACCACACAACAAAAAGCATTAAATACATATTACCTTTTTAGCATTCTTTGATCTATTATGTATATGTTATAATATCTGATCTGTAGAATAAACACAACCCACAACATGGTTGTATTGATGTTCAACTTTGTATTCGTCTTAATAAGGACACGTCCACTTCCTCGAATGGAATATATTTTGTTTTGCAGCCTGGCAGCCAGTTGATAGGATTAGAAATTGGGAGGAGTTGCTCTTTTTTCCCTATGTGCCATAATGAGTATAGGGCCTTTCCTTACATACTTTTTGATTCCAACAGCAAAATTCCCCAAACAATTTTCTAGTTTAGGTATGCCTTTCCTGTCTTTTCTAATGGTTCCAGTGACAAAAGTGTTGTGGCTATAGAAAGTTCTTGCAAGTGCAATTGACATAAAAAAAGTTGTCAAGAAACATATGGTGTCTTTTCCCCCAACCAATTTATCATACAGAACAAGGGTCATTACAATTGTACCTCCCAAACCTATCTCATCAACTCTTTCATTTTCTTCTGATCTTTGAGGTCCTTTATAAGAATAAAAAGAGACTCAGTAGTCTGTGATACTATTGTGGTGTTTCTTTGAGATACTGGAGTTAGTTCAACTTGTTTTTTTAGTACCTACCAAAGACTTTTCTATAGAGAGCGCTTGAGTTGGATTGTAATAAAACTAGAACAACCTATATGCATGTTCTATATTAGATGGGAACTGTACCACAAGGGTCATACCCAGGATTTGCACGAGGAGCCAGTTTGCTATCATCTATAATATAGAAAATTTTAATATCAAAAGAAAATCTTGTGAAAAAATACCTTGCCAAAAAATGGAATAGCTTGTGTGAAATAGGTATCTCAATATAACCGGCAATGCTAGGCTTGTTTATCATGCACATGTTCAGTATGAATGCCAAAAAAGCTTTCATCTGAGATAGAGTAATATCCACCCATTTATTGACTCGGCTTTAAGGCAAAAATGTCTGTTAATTTTCAGAAATGTAGTTCCCAGCAACCTGCTCAGTCACAAAAACATTAAAATTGAAGTATTAAAAAAATGTTTTATGTACTCTATAGGTTTATAGTTTTGGGGAGGGCAGTGGTTAGGTCCACTTACTTTGTAAAATCTAAATCAGTGGTAGTAAGGTGCATCATTGTCTTCCTCTACTTCATCCCTTACTATCATCAGCTAGATCATTTTGTGAGACATTTTTACTAGCCCTGTGTCATTCCAAGGTAGCTCTAGAACTTCTCCTAGTCCTACAATCCCTTGAAACTGATACATTTGGCCTAGGGATCAGGTTGAAGATCATCTACCTAAGAGTCTGATGATAACTCCTTATCAGTAATTTTATGTTACTGTGATGAAGTGGTTCCCTGATAAGGATCACAACTAGACCTCGGACTGTAACAGGGGACACTGCAAAATTTGCATCCTGATTCAGGGGGAATGCTTTGCACATGATCTCTGATCAGATGCCTCAAAGATTTTCTTTTGACAAACCCTTCATGGGTTATGGTACCTTCTGGGAAGGCTTGGTCAGAAGGAAAGAAAGCTCTTCCACCAGAAGAGCTTGAATGGTTTATGGATGGCTCTAAAACAAAAGTGGCATAGATTCTAGGATTGTGGGAGTGACAGGGAGCTGGTGGTCCCTATAGGTCATTATACTAAAGTATTTTAGGCAGAAGTCACAGCCCATTATGGAATATGCTTGTGAGAATCTTCGTCTGCAGAATAAGAGTAAGACGGATTAGCATTTTTCACTAATAGCCAGGCAGCATTGAAGAAGTTGGGCTCTTGTGTTCTCAACTACAAACGCCTGGGATTGTTATCAAGTCATTTTTTCTTTTCTCTTTAAGTGGATCAGTGTCTTCTCATGTTGCGGGTCTAATTATGAGACATGGTCACCTGAGGAAACATCTTCACAAAGCTGGTATTCTCCGGGAGTATCCGGTCTGAAGAATAAATGACAGGCAAGAAGAAACTGCTGAATACCTGCTCTTTGACTGTCCTTCAATAGCAAGAAAGTGCTACACCATCTTAGGGAGTCTGGACAAGAGTGATAGATTTCCCCAGGAGGACCTGATCAATTATTTTCAGTGGTTTGTAGAACTGTTGCAATCGTAACCTAGTTGACCTCATGGTATACTTCCAGGATGCGAATAAGGTCCTTGAGGTTTTAAGTGTATCGCAATAGGTCACTTCTTGGAAGAAGAAGAAAGATCCACGTCCGTGCTATCTACAAAAATCTTTACTGTTACTTCGACATTCAAACCAGCAGTTTGAGCAATTTCCATCAAAATATGTTCACTAATGGGAGATATTCCACTCATGTTTACAAACCAATATTTCACAAAGCTATTAATAAACACAAAACTAAAAATCTCAAATGAACAGACTAACAGGCGTGTAAAACAATAAAAAGGCTCTACTGTGATCTTGACAGAGCACCAGCCACAGCCATTTGAATTTTGGAATCAGTACTGTTTTTAAAATGAAAAAAAATTGTTGTGTGAGGCATTTAATTTTCTACAAAATTGATATATAGATACACTACTTCTTGAAAAATTACATTACA
>NW_025785749.1:0-22249 GCF_021130785.1 Homalodisca vitripennis | reverse complement strand
ATTTTTTAACGAAAACTAGGTTGAAGAAAAAACGATGAATACGAAAAATGTAGGACGAAGGTGAGACCTCCACTATATTTGTCCCCAACATTGTCAACATATTTAAAATGATGGTAAACATTGAACAAGTAATTAAAAAAGAGTCATATTCATTTAAATGCATAGCTAGAGATAAAGTAAAAATTTAAACATGATACTTTTGAAGCCTACCGCGCATTAGTCAAACATTTAACTAACAGGGAAAGTAAACTTCCATACATACCAATTAAAGGGTGACAGAGCTTATAGAGTAGTGCTTAAGAATATGCATTCTCTAGGGAAACCCACCAGGAAATTAAACACATAGAAGCTTATAACCACAAAGTTAGGAATGTGTCGAACCTTAGAAGTAGCAAATCTAAAGATCCACTGTCAATTTTTTTTGTAGACTTAGAGCACATCAAACACAAAGACATTTTAAAATTGAATTCCTACTAATGCCAAAATTGTACTTGAGCCCCCTTACAAACGTAATGATGGGGTGCAGTGCAAAAAGTGTCAAAGAATGGCACAAAAAGGCTTACTGCTGGTACCAAAACGCTTTTGTAAAATGCGGCTCAGATCATGATACTAGAGCTGTAATAAATCTGTAAATTTTCCCCCCCAAATGTGTATTATGTGGTGGGGGAGGCACCCACCCAACTATAAAGGTTGCTCTATTTAAAAAAGATATTAAGAAAAAGGCTTTTCCACCTCTAAGACCAGCGTTAAAAAAAGACACTCCTCCTCAGTGCAAGATCAAGAAGTAGATAGACCTATATCTGTTCGACTAAAAAATTCAACAGGAAAACAGTCTCAACCAGTATCACCAACCTTATCTTATGCTAGATGTGGCATAGGCAATCAAATGTAGAAGCAAATCACAATCTGAATCAAATAATTGAGGGTTTTTTAAAAATAAGTTCGAAATGATGATGTCTCAACAAGCCCAGCAAATAGGTACATTGATTAACCTTTTGACAACTGTCATATAAAAAACAAAATGAATAGATTTTATAGGATTGGACTCTGGAATGCCAATGGCTTGCCCGACATGGCCAAGATATTCAACTTTTTATTTCAATACACCCAAAAAAGATAATTATATTAATTTCTGAGACCCACTTTACAAACTTAAATTTTTTCAAAATCCCAAAATTTTACTTTTTATTTACAAACCCCCCTGACAATACGGCGCATGGAGGTAGCGCTGTGCTAATCAGAAAACAAATAAAACATTATGAATTACTAGATTTCAAGAAGATCATATTCAAGCTACAAGCATAGTGGTTGAGGACTGGATGGGACCACTTACATTTTCTGGTGTTTTTCTGTCCCCGAGGCACAATATTACCAAACTTCAATTCAACGAATTTTTCGAAACTTTAGGGCCTCGTTTTGTAGCAGGTGGTGTCTTTAATGCCAAACATGTCATGTGGGTTTCAAGGATTGATTAACCCTAGAGTAGAAATTTGTTAAATTGCATGAATGGACATAATCACTTGAGTTACGTATCTACAGGAGAAACCACCTATTGGCCTTCAGATCCCAACAAAATTCCAGATCTTCTTGAATTCTTTGTTTACGGGAGGTATTTCTCCTAACTATATGGATGCTGTTTCATCTCTTGATTTGTCGTCCGATCCACTCTCCGGTCAGCAATCTAATAAGTTGCATCATTTGTATTGAAAGAAAAGGCACCGTTCTTATCGAATAAAGGCACCAAACTGTGGCTGATAGGTTTCGTGAATTGAACGTTTTAAATCGACAGTTTAAGTCTTAATATATCACTTAAAAACAAGAGAGGGAATAGACAACGCCCTGTGGAAATTTTTTAATTATGACTGTTCAGAAATCTGCTTGGAGTGCAACGCTTGAACTTAATAATACAACGTGTCAAATACCCAATATATATTAAGCAGCACATTGCTCAAAAAAGTCGCTTACGAAGAATATGGCAAATTTCTAGGCATAGTAAGAGATAAAACAATGGTTTAACAGAGCATCAAGACCGTTAAAGATTTTGCTTAAAACAACTTAAAAAACATATGGTTTTCAAGAATTCCATTCAAAATCTCTCCCGCAACTGGAAAGCAACAGACTATTCTTTATGGACAGTACAAAAAAGCACAACGAAACCGCAAAGTGGCCCATTCCTGCAATATCTAAACCAGATGGTTCATGGGCGAAAAGTAACAGAGAGGGGAAAAACTGATTTGTTTGCTGTCATATTTTAGTAATGTTTTCAAACCATACCCTGTAGATAACAACTTTGAAAATAGACATGTTGTAAAAGGAGTTTCTTGCTTCACCTAACCAACTCTCCATACCTATTGGCTCCTTTAAACCATCTGAAATCTATGATGAGATTACAAATTTCACTCCCATAAAAAGGCCCCTGGGTTATGAGTTAATAAACAGGTAAGATACTACAAGAGCTTTCTAGGAAACGCCCATTTACTCTTTCTTTACTTCGTATTTAATGCTATTTTGAGGCTTGTAATACTTCCCATCACAATGGAAGGTGGCTCAAGTGTATTGTTGTGTTCCGAAGCCCAGGAAAACCTCAAAACGAAGTAATGTTCGTACAGGCCCATCAGTCTACTACCTATACCTTCTAAATTATTCGAAAAGTTATTTTTAAAACGACTTTAGGTTTTTCTAACATGAATGCAATTTAATTCCCAATCATCAGTTTGGTTTCAGAGTTGCACCACTCCACTATCGCACAAGTCCATAGAGTAGCTTATATACTAAGGCACGATTTGGAATCCAGAAAATTTTGTTCTGCAGGCATTTCTTATGTGAGTCAAGCCTTTGACAAATGTGTGGCGATGAAGGGCTGCTATTTAAAATAAAAAGGTTCATCTACCTCACCCATGTTTTACAACATTATAACATACTTATTTAGAACGAAGGTTTTTACAAATCAAGTTTTGATGATTGTCTTTCAGATCTGAAAGAAATAAACTCTGGTGTACCACAGGAAGTGAACTAGGCCCAGTGCTGTACTTAATTTTCACTGCGCCAGACATTCCAACTAATCAAAATTCTTTGACAAGCAAACATTCGCCGATGACACTGCCCGTACTGGCAGCCCACTGAACCATGTTGTAGCGTCACTCAAAATTCTACAAACTAACTTAAATTCTATCACAGTTTGGCTTTAAAAACTTGGAGAATTAAAGTGAATGAAACTCAAATATGTTAAACTGTCACCTTTACGTTGAAAAACATGACAACCTGTCCACCAGTGTTTTTAAACAACATTCAATATTCCTCAAAGAACTGCAAGCTAAGTATCTGGGTGTACTTCTCGCAGGAAGCTGACTTGGGAAACCAACAACCAAAATATTTCATGGAAACAACAAGGCTCCACATTAAATTCAAAATTCTCACAACTAAATTGGCTTTTTTGGGTACAAAAATCCATTTATCAATAGAAAGGCAAATGTTGTTGTACAAGACTGTTCTAAAGCCCCTCTGGACGTACGGAATTTAACTGTGGGGAGTTGCTTCTATATCAAATATTGAATTTATACAGCGGTTCCAATCTAAAGTTCTCCGAAAGATATTACCGGCCCCATGGTTATGTTCGTAATGAAAGTCATTCACAGAGACACGAATATACTCCCTTTTGTTACTGAAGATAAATTCCAACGTTCTTGATCAAGTATCAAAACCAAATTAAACTCTTATCCTAACTACTAGGCTATTAATCTGCTGGACAACAGTGACCATCAATTTCGGCTAAAAAAGACTATGATTTCTTAAACTTAGCTCTGATACGGATTTTAAAGATTGAACAATTTCTTAAATGTTTCTGTTAATTAAGGTTAATGAACTTTGATTAACCAGTTTGTCCTTAAGATTTATCATCAAATTTACTTATTGCTTTGTGGTTTATAAACAGATTGTAATCTTAAATTAAAGTCAAAAAAAAAAAATAAAATAAATAAAATATCTTTTGCACTAACCTTAAAACAGCTGATCAACACTAATCATATCATGACAAACATATATTTTTTTCTAACGTATCCAATCATTTTATACATGTAATTGCCAACTGTGGCTTGTGCGTAGGTTGCTTTGTTTTTCTCTTAACATCAATTTTATTGCTCATATTGATCATTTTGCTTTGATTTAGTTTTAACACTAAAATTTATTTTCTATTTTTGATAATCATTTTTATTTTGTTTTTATAGTGCAAGTATTAAAGATTTTTTTTCAATTTTGTCATTATTAGTCTACTTGTGTTACATAAGACACATACATTGTGGTTTGAGAGATGAATTTCATGAATTCTGAAGCTTTATGAAATGCTTATGGTTTCGGGAGAAACAATAAAAAATCTGGGGGGGGGTTTTGTAGAAATATTTCAGGTGCTGCTTGTTTGTATACAGAGCAATATATCCCGAGCATGAATCATCTAACATATCCAGAACATTTACAAAGTCCAGCAGCTCAGGTTAAGAGAGAATAGCCAAGTGTCGAATCTCACTACATCGTAGGTATCTTTATTGAAATCCAAAGAAAGTGTAAGCGTAAGATACGAGTGAGACTGGTTTCCGATATTATATCCGCTGCTTCCAAACATCCACCAAACTCTTCTGACTGCCATCTATTAGCAGACTACTGAAAGCTAATAAATTGCAATCTCTTCGGATTGTCCTTGCAAAATAACTATTGGAGGAAGATTACCTTATAGTCATGTACTTTGGCTATGGGCAAGGGACATGCTTGCTAACAATCCCCATTTTTTATGCTGTGACTCGAAGCCCTGTTCCTTAGCAATTGTGAAGTAAATCGCTATGGAGCATTTGAAAATCTTTACTGGAAGTTGGGAAATTAAAGGTAAGTGAACATTAAACACATGGTACCTTGGTATAATTTGAAATGTAATTATCTGGTCCTAATTTCTTTGAGGTTGCATTAACTGGCACTGTGTACGATTCTCTCACTAAATATGCTTCAACGTATGGAACAACTATAACGGAAACTAATATGTAACTTAGGAAATTAACACGTATTAATAGATTTTTTAATAGCATTAGTATAGTAAACCTATATGTTATCGCCAGCTACGAAATATTTTTAGTCACTAGTGGACAAATATAAACGGCTTATTATTTTTCCTAACACATTAGTTTTCATTTATGTAATTACTAAGAAGAATGTTGGAATCATGATAAAATACAGGTTATTTTGTTTCAAAATGACATGTAAAACTAGAAGAGATAGAACTAAAGTTTAAATTAAAAATTGTTTATACTGTTAAACACCTTTAAATTTGATGTGCCACACAACTTATGTGCTATGTGTGAATTATGTTTGGGGACACGCGCTTGTACAGTTTTTCAAATTTGAAAATTGTTAGTGCTTATAAGGAAAAACCTTGGAAAAAATGTGCAAATGTAAAAAATAATGAAAATATCGTTTTCAAGCTTGATCTTATGCTCTTTGTCAATAAAAAATTGACCACTCACAAATTTCAGTCCAAACGTATTTATTAATAAAAAAGAAAAAAACCTCAACTAATTTCCAATGAAAATTGCTGCCATTTGGCCAAGATTGAGGATCTTTTAAAATTGTTTGTACCCAAATTGTTTCAGGTTCAAGACCATTTTAAAATGATTGTGCCACATGACCAATCTAAGTGACGTAATCTGAAATTTTGTGAGATTCGAATCTTATGAACCGCTCATTTTCTGGGTACATTCTAGTATTTAACTGTAATCAAAAACAGTTTTGCAACATTTGCCATATAGATTGATTTATTAGGCCTAACACGTTGATTGCAAGCTCTTATTTAACTGTTTGACCACTCAGCAAATTGCGGCCATGTGTGTCAGAAACACCGCAGTATAGCACATATAATAATTTATTTATTTAGAAGCAAATCGATATAGATCTTTTTAATACTCATGCTTATTGTTTTAGTAGAGAAATATTATTTTGTTAATACATAATTAAATATTACTCTTCCTGTTACACGGAATTTGTCTTGAAATGGCCAACAGTCAATACTCTGTGAATCTCTGGAACTTCAACATCCAATCCGGGTAATAGCTGGAGGCAATATCTTCTGGCGGTGTATGGCACATTCCTCTTGTAGTACAATCTTGTAATCTTCATTTCTTTTTCTTTTCAATACTATTCAGATGATTCCCAAAGTTTTCCATTCACCATCAACTTGAATATTTTATATAAAGAATTCATAATAAAATATAATGAACTCTTGTACTAGGCATGGGTAAGTGGTGTTACTTCATTTAATAATTTCATTATTGCCCATCTGCTCTTGAATGCTTTGAGCTAAAAGTTTTCTAGTTTGTTTTTAACCCGAGTTCATAACTGAAATTTTCTGCTTCACTAGGTATTTTTAACAAAGTGGAACCATTTTTAATTTTTCTTATTATCAGCCGGTTTTATGCACTCCAACCGTAAACCAAAGGAGTAGGCGTTGTTAACTTCATTATAATAATTAATATTTCCAAAATAAAAACTTGTGTGCAGATTAAAAGTAAAAAATATTACAACCAAATAAATTTTTAAATCTATTAATTTTTTTAGAATTAATCTTAAAATTTAGTATTTAAAAATCATAAAACTAAACAAACAAATCTATCTGCTATACTGTTAACATACCCAATAAGCTCAAACATTTTTATATATTGCCTTTTTTGATAACTTTCTTGTTTTTGGAGACATGGGTACCCTTTCTTAACATCCTCTCAAGTTAACAATTATTGTGTACTATAATTGCAGTCAAATTGTTTATGTAACTTTATTGGCACTGAAAATAAATATAAATAAAATGAACTAATGGAATGATATAACAATCAATTTTGTCCTCATAGTAGTAGTGACATGATGTGCTTTTTGTTTAATTAAAGTTATATGAACATTTCCATAATTCATGCCAAGTTTATAAGTAAGTTATAATTGTAAATTAACAATTTCTTTTTTATTTGAAAATAAGCCTAAAATAAGATTTTATTTACCATATAAATATTGTAAGTGTTATTTACTGTTGAGAGAGGATTATGCTCAAATTGGTCTAATTACTCAAACATCACTGATTTATGTAAACATTATAAAACTAATTTGGTTTTCAAAGTACTCTAAACCCTGTCAGAAAACCCTTGATATAGAAATAAGTATAATTCGGGCTTTTTTTTGTAATTGAATTAGCAAAGACCGAATTTTATTTACAAATTATCATTTGAATCACTGCTTTAAAACCACAGCCTATGGCCACGGCAGTTTTCCACGAATTCTTTGCCAAAATCCATATCCATGTTCTTTGATTTAATTTAATTACGTATACATTATGATTATGCACATGAAATTAGCCACTTTCTACTTTGTATGGTCCATCCAACAACAGAATAAAATACCATTATCGATCTCACGGTAATGTTGGCGCGCAGGAAACCAGACACCTGACAAACCCAAAAAACTGATGATCTATTGTATGGCATCCTGAAAGGGAAAGGAAAGGAATGAAAAGAAGGAATCAAGAACTGGAATCAGTGCTTGCTGCCAACGACCATCTTGTAAATATATTTTCCTGTACAGTTTTTTTTACTTTTTTACAAAAAATTAAATCGATTGTACCAGCCGTACTGAGATGACAGGATTCAATGACGCTCAGCCAAATAGGCCATGCATCATTATTAATTGAAGTCTCATGCATTGTTTATGTAGAAATTAAGTTTCAAAGCAAAAATTGAATCAAATTAAAGTTCTAGACGTGAAAATATTGTTCAAGATGTTTCCGATAGGATAATGTCGTTACATGTTAAAATGTCATATTATGATTGTATATTCAGTTTGACCAATTCTTGTCTCTTCTACAATTTTCGCATTTTTATCATGTTGGATAGCCCTAAGACCAATGCTAAAATGAACGGAAATGCTCAACTAAATCCCATGGATTGATATGCAGTATCAATCAACTTTGATATTGATTATATAGAAATAATTACTACAAATACGAAAGTGACTTTGTTTGTTTGTTTGTTTTGACGCTTAAAATACTCAACTGATTATATTACATTTTACATGGACATTCTTACGGTTCCTGGGATGAATACAGGCCTATTACTGTTTCGAAAATCTACGGGCTACGCCCCACTGGTCGTTAAAGTAGCGAAAATTCCCATCTTGGTCTCTAAAGCTGGGTAATTTAAATTGAATGAGCCTGTAAAATGTAATCAACTGTTTGTGTAAACATTCTTTATTATTTTCAATTTGTTTACATTTATAGTAAGTAAATTGTCAAAATAGTAACCATAATTGTCATTCAGTTATAGATTTCAGCGATTAGGAAAGTACAGGTATTAGAAAAATAAGGTTCCCTGTGCCGCCGAGACAGAATGCGATATGTTGGGAGAAATCTGGCTACACTGTCTTACTCATCAGGCTATCCCTCTCTCTATCCATACCACTCGCGCCTCGTTACGTCCAACAGTGCCGGCCTAGCTGCCTTTCGAAGATGGAGCACCCTATCGTTTGCTTACCGTCAGATGCGAAATTCGTGGTGTGATACGTTTTTTAAATGAAAAAACAGATTTCACCTATTGAAATTCATCGTCAGTTAGTCGAAGTTTATGGGGAAAAACTGCATATTTGTTCAACACGTTCGGAAATGGTGTAGATAATTCAGTGAAGGCCGCTTGGAAATTCACGATGAAAACCAAAGTGGACGGCCTCATGACAACCGTCTTTTGGGACAGGAAGGGCCTGCTTTTGATCGACTTTTTGCTTCATGGGACAACAGTAAACTCTGACAGATATTGCAACACATTAAGAAAACTGAGACGTGCGATCCAGAACCGCCTGAGAGGAAGATTATCTAGTGGTGTGAGGTTTCTCCATGACAACGCTCGACCTCATGTCTCACGTCAAACTCAAGAACTGCTGACAAATTTTGGCTGGACTTATTGTGACCCATCTCCTCTACAGCCCAGACCTAGCCCCAAGTGATTATCACTTAATCCCAAAATTAAAGGAACACTTGAGTGGCCAACGCTTCAGTACTGATGATGAAGTCAAGGAAGAGGTTTTACTCGATTGGCGGCAGAATTCTAAAACATGGGGATAGGAAAGTTGGAGCATCGTCTACAAAAGTGTTTGGACCAGAAACTGTGAATTATGTGGTAAAATAGCTTAACTTTTAAGTTTTAAAATTGATGTATAAACACTAAGTAGAAATATAGAGCTGTCTATTTTTAAAAAATCATGGGAACCTTATTTTTCTAATACCCCTCGTACTAATCTACCTTAGAAAAATCATAAGAAGGTCAGGATGTGACTGCGAAGACCCCCTTTGAAGCAGGCGACAAGAACTATGCTAGATGAAAGTTCGTTGGACTGTTCTTTTTTTAAACTAATGTACCATTCCATCTCTAAATGTTCTAAAATAGTAAGAACTTTTACTATACATTTAAAGACTGATATAAAATCCATCTCAGTTCTCTTATTACAGAAGAATACTTTTCTGATGTGTATATATATATATACTATATATATATATATATATATAATACTATATATATAAAATTATAATAAATTCTAAATCGTTTAAAAGTAGCACAACTGAAAAAAGGACTATCCTATTAAAGGTAACATTGATTGCACTACAAAAAACACATAATTTATCAACTAACCTGTAAATTCTGTCCCAAAGACTATATTGGAAAAAACCATCACTCCATTAAGAGTGAGAATGACCAATCATCGATTTGATGTTGCTCATCAAAATTATGAGAGACCATTATCTGCTTCATGCGATTCAACACAATCAAAATAAATTAGAAAATTGCTTCAGCCTAAAAGGAATTTACCATTTAGAGCCCAAACCCCAATCAAAATACCAATCTGATAAATTTAAGAAATGTTGAAATCGCACATCAATTAATTTTAAAATCAAGGCAACCAGATGGGTTGAACCTAAGATGATTCTCTTTTCCTTTTTATAACAAAAAATTTTTTAGTTTCTATGTAAACATTTACAAATATTCTACATACAGCTGATTGGGATCTTGTTGTTTATGGTATTTATTTGTTGTTAAAATTTTATTTTGGTTATGGTGTTTTGTTTTTGGTTTGAGTTCTGTTTATATGTTTTAATTCAGTGTGTTCTGATGAAGGGTTGTGTCAACTCGAAAATTAAAATGAGCACTGAATTTTTGTTTCTGTTTTTGTGTACACTATAAAGTACTTCGAAGAGTATATATATACGTTAAATTGTATAAATGGCAATAGCCTTATTTAATGTCAATAAACATTGAATCACAAAAAGTACTTGCTCCGCCGGGAGTCGAACCCAGATCTCTCACTTGCCGGGCGAATGTGCTACCATTACACCACAGAGCGCTTACTTTTTCCGATTCAGTTATTTTGTATTCGGACCGTATCTGTCACATATGCGTTTAAATAAGAAAGAATATATTTAAACCCTATTTAAAGAATTGTATAGAGTTTGAAAACGTTCGGTGCATAAATGGGCAAGTAAAATAAAATCAAACGTTTAATTTAAAACCATCTTCATAGGGACACCCAGTATATTTTCTTGATCGTGGGAAAGAAGGTAAACTCAATAATGGCCTCGGAAATATAATTCATTCACTCTCGGAATCAGAGATGTTGCTCATCAACATGGTGCAAAAAACCTGGCGAAATTTGCATGCCGAGCGGGCACTTGCTAGTATAGAAATAAAGTATTCATCCACAATTTTCAAGTATAGGAAAAAAATATAGGTTAGTTCGTTTTCAAGATATCGTGAGGAATATTTTTTCTCTTTTCTGCTTGTCTATCCACACTAGGTAAATCCTCTAAGAACGAAAACTGATCCTAATTTGGAAGTATTGCAAAGAAGTTATAAATTATGGGCAACACTGAGTTCCGATCGATGGCTACATGTCACCTCCATGAGGAATTTGGCTGGAATTTAACATTGTTTGTTATGGGAACAAATGGTGAGGCAAAAGATAATAATGTAGAATAAAATAATTTGTAACATACTTGAACTACAGTCATTTGAAATTATTATTGTGGAACATAGAAAACAACAACCATGTACATACTAGAGTTTAACTTTGTATCGATTGGTTTTGAAAAGACTTTTTTAGGATTTGAATTGAGCGTGCAGGGACTGTTGAACATGTAACTTAAGAAACAGACCACTCTACAACAATCAATATTCACATACAACACTGTTCGCATTCAGCGACACCAACCAGTTTCAGAATATTAAATTTATTATAGTATAAGGTAATACAGATCCTGGATATTCAATAAATAATTCGTGAACCCATAAGAAAATGTACTAGGGAGTATGCTCATTTCTTTCATCCTTTGACAGTGCATAAGTTTAAATATGTAAAGTTTACCAAAAACTATATAAACGCGCGTTCGTATTCCATAGACCAGATTGCACAATGACTATTATCAGTTAATTGAAACAAAAACGACTTATGTACCATACTTTGAGAATTAACAATTACCTGTATATGAATAGTATCATTAGTACAATTCTAATGAATTTGCAATGTGAAACTCAGTCACGAGAAAGCCCCCTGGTCTTCTTTTGCATATCGGCAAAATTCACGGCGCTAATCGCCCCTCTCAATTGAGACTACTTACTATAATCTGTGTTGCCACTAGAGTGTTTGCAGACCCTAATTGCTGGTACCTAAAAATGGCCGGTGATGTGGCCCACTTCAATACACAGCTGCACCGTGTACTGGGCCAGAGGCCGTCTTGCGACTCGCATACAGTACATATATCTATACGTAAACATAGGCTCAAATGCGACCGGAATTTCCGAGCAAGGTCTCGTTATACAAAACAGTAATGCAAAATTAATGAAATTCTCTACCAACTAACAACTTTACCTTTATTCTAGGAATATATTTAATATAACAATCAAATTAGAAAAGCGTATTGGATATTTAAAAAAAAAAAACAACAATTGGATTATTTATTTAAAAGAGTTTAAAACAAAATTACATGTAATAAGAATAATGTTATCAATATTTTAGGTCGTCAATGAAGGATTTGTTGTGGTCCGAGACACTCTAGAAAAACCGCCCCTCTATCTACCACCCACTACTACCTGGTACTATTCATAAGGTGGTTATTAAACCCAGTACCGTTAGTTATGTCCCTCGCATATTTAGGTTGTTGCATGCTTACCCTACCCCCACATTATTAGATTTTACATTTTAATAAAAGAGAAGATACCAGGTTCTCTGAAGCATCATATTCCTGGGCCAAAAACACGTAGCGATGCTATTTGTTATCCTTTAAAGTAGTAAATAGTTAGTAATGAATTTTGTAAATAAAAATGTGTCTGTCAAAACTGAGGCTTAACAGATGTATCTCAAATTTTTGGGTCCCTAACCATGTAACCCTTTTAAATGTATATAGTTTGAGCCATTCCCATCTCTGAAAGGGTTGTGAGGGCGCAATATCATTCCTCACAATTGTATTTTGCACAGGGATGCAAAATAGCTATAGCACACACGGACTTTTTCGTTATCATCAAAGGTATAAAGACAAATGTGAACATTTCCAACATTCATTTAAATGTATAGTTCTTGTTCAATAACTTCCATCTTGTCCAATTCCTTATATATTAACTCCACCGTGTAGAATATCCACACAAGTGTCAAAATTAAATTAAATTAAAATTGTAGTAATACACTTATTAAATGCTATGATACTTTCTTGGCTGAAAATATTCTCAGTGGTTTTACAAAAAATTGGCGTCGGGCCGCGTTAATGTTGAAAGTACTTGGAGGGGAAATTTTTTCGGTTGTGAGCTCTGGAATAAATTTTACTAGAGTGCGTATAACTGTGCAAGTGTATCGATTCACCAATCATATCGATTAGAATATTAGAAAAATGGATGTTATACGATATTATATATATTCGTATCGGTTCATTCTAGGTCGGTAATAATTTTCCTTTTCCGTGACAGATTGTTTTCAAGCTATTTAGATTATTTTAATACATACAAAATCCTGATCAACAGTAATGTTTTTTAATTACGTGTGCCTTCCCGGTGATATGTAGATAAACATAGTATTATACTTCTTTTAAAAACGGGCAAAAATGTAAATGTATGGCCATTCGCGTTGATTTTAGTGTTCAATGTACCCACTACAATTTCTTTTTTGTTAGTTTACTAAGGATGAAAAAGGTAAAATCCTAGTGTGTTTGCAGAATATCAAAATGGCACACACTAGTGGTTTGTTTAGTAATAGTTAAGTTCCATTTAATCAATAAATTTAATTTCTACTTTATAATTAAAATAAAAAAAAGGGTTTATCTTACCGACATTGTAAAACTTTTGGCATAGATTGTAAAGATTTTGTTAATAAAGCAACCTTCGATCTAATAATGTGCGTTGTAATGAAATAGTTTTATAATAAAAAATCCACCGTCAGAAACGTGAAGAAGTTTGTTTATAACAAGATGAAATATTGCGGCTAAAATGTAATATTATTAAATATTTGTTTTTTAAACTCATATCACAAAAGTTATGAGGAAAATCTACGAGTTAAATAACCCTATGCAACACAAGAAATATGAATAGTGCTTCACAAAGCTTATGGGGGGCGTGGGTGGTAGGGGAGGGGGGAGGGGTAGTGGAGTGGGGGGGGGGGGTCGTGGGGGGGGGGGCAATGGATGTGTTAAAATATACAGAAAATGTCGATGGTTAAAATAAAATATCGAAGCTACGGTCAAGTATCGAAAGTTACTTGCATATCGATATTGTATCCGGAATTACTCATGGCATCGGAAATCTTGGAATTGTACTTTTAATTGAAGCCATTTTGGTTAAAAGAAGTGAAAGTGTGTTTGGGAGTGTAGTAGGTGAATGTTCTAAACGTAATGTTTGTATAGAACTAACTGTAAATATGCGTTTGATTTTTTCTCCTTAGAAAGTTTTATTCGTCTTACGATGTGAGCTCGATCAAGCAATTCAATGGAGATGGTAACGAGGAACATTTGTAGGGTATATCATTGGAGGCTGGCTTATGTTCTCTGCCTTCTTATATTTTTTGATTCTTGTTATAACTATTTAAAAATCAATTTTTTACTCTTCAGTTTGCGAAAAGGAATATTTTTGATGACATAAATATTATAATATATAATTAAGATGTTTTCAGCCCAAAAACAAAATGCAGTTAAAATATTTGTTTGATGTATTCTTTGTAAAATGAAATTAACTTATTACCCTCCCATAACCATAATTTTTAGTTCTTACTGTTATTAATGTTATATATTATGCTTGATTGTACAATATTAATTATTCGTGTTACTACACAATAGTAGGTTTAAAGTTACTAGGCCTGATAGTTCAGTAAAAATGAATAATGCAATATTATGAATTTTGATAATACTATATTTTTTTACAAGAAATGATTGCTGTTTGTTGATCCAGGCCTAATGATTACTTATAAATAGACCCTAGTACAGAAACAATTAAATTAGCCAACGTAATGTTTTATGGGTTTTGGCATTCATATTAAGATGACAAAAAAAGTATATACAAATGATAGATTTATATTCTTTAAATTCGCCAATAATAAACACCAAGTGGGCATGGAACACCCTTTCAAAAAGGAATCCGGCATAGCATAGGTTTGCAAAACAAAATCCCTAGTTAGCCTATTAGAATAAATGTTTCAACTTTAAACCATTTTATTTACCTAAAATAATTCAAAACTAGGCTACTTTTAACATTTTTGGTTTAAAAATAGTATAATTCACATATTCCAGAAAGTTATTGCTATTAGGTGGTTTACCAAACAGGGTTTGTCAAAACATTTTTACATGAGAATATTGATTACCCATGGAGAAGTTTTAATTCATTCGTTATCTACCTTCATGGAGGTTTTTTAAAAATTTTGGTACCTTTGTTATTTTGGGGAGACTACCCAAAAGTTGTTACCCTCTAAGTGGCAAAGCGACGTTGTCTGAGGCGTTCTATTTACGCCGCCGTGACGTGGCAAGGAGACAGTCCTGTTTAAGAAGTCGCTTCCCATTGCCGCTTATTCGCTAGGCAACCGAATAATTATTTTTAGCGCCTAGTTTGCACAGCTTGCGTTCACCACTTAAAATTTGCCAATACATTTTCATATAGTTATCATCAACATCACGATGAAATAATCAATGGTTACTAACTGAAATAATCCGGTACTTTGGGATTATACCGACCACACCCAGACATGAATCGTTATTTGGAACATTTTTGCTTTCTACTGATTACATAGATTAGCTGGATAAAAACAATATTTTCGTCAATATAAAAACAGGAATTGTGTCTTATCGCACAACCCCTCCCCATCCTCAGACCAGAGAGGGGGTCAAAGTCGAGCGGGCTCTAGTAGAGTAACGTTGATGTGGCAGAGCCTCGCCGTCTCTTTGGTTTTGTACTTCCGTGTTTTACCTCTACATTTCTCCAAACACATAAAATTCAACAAAAACAAACATTACCAAACTAAAACTAAACTCTTTATTAGAAAAAAAACACTCAAAACTTGTTTTTATTCTTGATCACCATTCCGCCACCCAAAATGGGCTTGCTGTGCCCCCGCGCTGATGTCCCAAAACGAAAAGAAAAACATTCCCTCGAGATAGGTACCTATCAGTAAACAATTAACAAATTGTCCGTAGTACGGGGCTGAATCAGTAAATAATAATATTTGAGAACTTTTGTAATGGAAAGGCAATTATGTACCCAGGGGCAACGTTGCAAATCATCATCTTGTGATGCCGCGCGGTTGTTGCCCTGCCGTAATCGGGATTCTCCGAGAAAGATAAAGATAGAACAGAGACGAACAATACCGAGTCTTAACAATACCTGGAAATGCTTGGTAAGATTTTTTAATTATTGATAATTTCAAAGAGTCTGTTTTTTTTTTTTTTCGTTCTATCATGTTTAGTTTCTTTATAATTTATTATTTTTGTGTTCTCTTCATACTGGTCGTGGTCGGTATAAAATCCACAAAGTACCAATAATCCTAAGTTTTCTCCCGCTGGTCTGTTTTTTATACTGAAGGGAAAGGGAGGAAAAGGCAAGCAACATTCTTGCGATTCTGACTAGAAAAAAGTGTTTTTTCTAGATTCAGTTTTTCCCATACAACTTTTACAGTGTTGTAAATAGAAAAAATATTATTGAAGGTTTTTTGTTTAGAATTAAATTGTGAATAAAGGTTGCATTTAACATAATCTCCTAGGAATGACATTTTTAAAGTTACAGAACGTAAAAATGAAAAGTTTGGTGGGGAAAAAAACGTTTTTTTTTTAACATTTGTGTGGATATCATAAAAATAGGTTAAAGTATGTAAAAAATAACTATACTATGTTATTCTGTAGTTTTATTGCGAAAAAAATGATATACAACAAAGGCATTGCTGCATATTAAGAATTTGCATTTTATTTTTAAAACTGAGCTGATTACTACCGCGGCTTCGGCACGCATATCCTTTATGACCGCAAAGTCTTTATATTTACTTTATGTAAAACCATTTTATGATGTAAATATTGATGGAGTTCTATTAAAAATTATATACAACCTTAAGTAGGAATACATCAAGTGATATCGAGATTACTTTAAGGTTTCATGAGTAAAGAGTATCAGAGTTTAAATTAAAATAATTAATATATATATTTTTTTCGCACTTGGAACGAGCTATTTCTGGATTCAAAATTAATTATTTATTTCCTAAATTATCACATACTGAGCCTTCGCATTGTATACCTCCCGATGAAGAAAATACAATACACAGATCTTCGAAAAACTTACTTCGGTTCAAAAAAGCATCTATTTCTCAGCCTTTTTTATCAATGATTTTTCAGTCTTCAAGTAATATTTTCCAGTACCATATTAGAGTTTGCCTTGTCCTGTCGAATGAAAAAAAGTTATACATTACGTATTAGGTGCCAAGAACCCTACTTCGTGATTAAAAGATTACCTAATACAGGATCCGTTTCAAATTCACTTTACTATGTCACAACTTTAGCTTGCCGTATTGCCTCAATTCATAATACTACATTAGTTCGATTTTTATGCAGTTCTTGGAAACTACTACTTTGGTCAAAATTAGTCTACTATGGGCTTCTTGGTTAATATACTTTCCGTCTTCTAATATTTCCAGGGGACATAGTTGGGTTAATGCCTTTTTGTCCTGATGAAGAAAAATATAACACATAAGTAAAGACTGAGGAAGCCTATTACGGCCATAGGGGACGAAGTCCTACCCCTATTTATTTTCCTATGTACTTTCAGTATAATATGGGAGATAAAATCCTTATTAAGGTTAAAGTAAACAATTCTAATATTAAAAAGGATTTTTTGTTTAATGTTGAGGCATGCTTTAGTACTAAATTTTCTATGTTTTTCCATAATGCCACTGTTAAGATGGCATATCACAAATGTCAACGGGAAGACTCACCAGTTTTAAACGTAACGTATGTGGATAAACATCCATGTACTTTGTTCATTAAGGCTGGATTACAATAGCAGTCGGTTTAATTAATTATGTAAAATGCTCATTAGATGATTTAAATTCATCACTGGCGGGCGATCTGGATTAGTAAAATTTGGATACCAAAAATTATTATTTACTATACTGCGTTATCACTTACCGAATGATCCAAGCAAATGTTTATACTTATTATTTGATCCATAAATTTAAATGTAAAAACAAGATGTTTCAAGCCAATTTGTCAACATCATTAACTGAAGGGTCGTTGAACAGCTGCTTTAGTTGCTATTTAATTTGGATTATGACCAATTGTAAAAACCCCAAACATTTTTTTCTGAATTTCCAAAATTATTTCAGTGTAACATTTTCTTATATTTTGCTTCATTAAAAACTCTTCTCGGATATTTTGCAATGGACATTTTACAAAACAAGAATTCCAAAACCGACATTGGTCCAGCCGAGTCTGGAGTATTTAGTCGCTTTTACCCAACACATTTTGTGGATTCATTTTTATTTATTAAGATTATAAGAATGATAGTACCTGTTTGGACTCTGAAAAATAGTCCCCGCCATATCCAGCAACATATTACTATGCCACTTAGAGGGTTAATAAGCCTGGCCTACACTCGGTATCTATAAATTTGCACTATTATCAAACAAATTCAATGTACCATTCAAACATCAATATGCAAATTAAATCGATTATCACAATAAGTTTCCCTCATATTCACTCGTTATTTTTCAAAGCTTTCAATAATATTAGTGTTACTTCTTGCTTTTTATTGTTTAGCCTTATCATTAATAAGTACTATAAAAACTAATAAGTTGAAAATCATGAGCTATGTTAAATAAAATTGTAATATCGAATTAGTTTCCTCCACTTAATAACAATTGTTTATAAACATTAAATTTAAGTTTTATGTTGATTAGAAAGAAAATTCGGTAACATGTGTCTACGTTGGTGCTTCTTCACCCAACTATAATTTTGGGTGGATGGAAACAAAATTATAGCCAGGGAAAACTTAATCCTATTAAGCCCCCAAGTTTTATACAAGATATATACCAATAGTTACTAACAGAGATTGTCGATTTTAGAATTTTTGAATTATATTGGTAAAGTTGTTGTCTGAAGAAATTGTATGTAAACCATTTTGAAACTTTTATTCTACAGTCAGGCGTTCGGTTAACAAAAATCTGTCATTGGTTACGTTATTCGAGTTTATAGTCATTATTTTTATATTAAAGGCAATTTTATTGTATATGTTATTATTTTTAATTAAAGGCAATTTTATTTTTGTAAACATAATTTAAAAACTAGTTCTTAATACCACTTCAAACTTAATTAAACAAATTTTATATTCATTTGCCGTAGGGCTGGCACTTCTGCTGTGGAACATGGGCCCAAACCGTTCAGATCGTCGAGGGACGATTGTATGCACCGACCATGGACGCAATTCCACATCGCACCCTTAAGTGCTCAAGAGTGAAAGCTGTTGGTAAATTAAATGTTGATTTTGTATATTGAACCATTTACCATCAGTCTTTTTTGTTTGAATTTTGGGGGAGGCTACAATTGACAAGGTTTAACAATGAATTAGTTTATCCTTTCAAAACTTGCAGTTTTAGTAGTTTTAAAGCGCCAAAAAATCCAGTACCTTTTTTTCATTTTTACAGTACACAAAACTTGGTTATTGTTTAGTAAATAATTGTCTTTATTCATCGCAAATTTTCAAAAACTTTTCTTCATTCAGTGTATACATTTTTCATAGACTAGTTTTGCAAATTGTAGGCACAATTGCTCGATCACAGCTTAAACTCTAAAATATTCCCTTCAAGAAATGAATTAAATGAAATGAAAAATTGTGTTTATTGAATTACAACGAAATAACATACTCAATTGGCAGTAGGTTGGGACTATTAAGTCCTCTCTTTACAACCTAAACCTAAGAATATTGCTAGTTTCAATTCTTATTGTCACACTATATTGTTAACAATTCTTTGAATAAATTTTCCTTCTTTCTTATTACTTTAGTCTTTTTACTCGACATGATATTTGTTGCAACTTGTTGCCTGTATTTTATAAATGGACTATTTCAAGTAAATAAATAAAGAAAAATACTTTACATAGAAATTTCTCTCACTGTTTAATAAATCGTCCAGCCATACCCCAATATACAAGCCACAATCGTCCAAGTCTCTATGTGACATGTAACAACAAAACTTACTTGGAGTTTACAATATTTATCTCAAAATTGTTAACCCCAATGTACAGCCACATGCGTTCTAATCTGTGTGACATGTACAGGACCTAAAAAAGTACTTAAAAAGAGTGGTCTGGTATGTAGGTTAATCACAAATTGAAGTAAGGCATCCATGCAGCAAGTTGTTGAGTGTACTGTGTTATATCAACATTACAGACCATCTGGAAAAGGGAGCAGGATGAGATTTACCTCTTGGTTTTAGTAAGTTCGTTTAATAAAATTTGTTTGTCTGTATTTGGATCTATTATGTTGCTGATTGTCTTTATTAGTCAGTTTTCTAATTATATTGTATTGTTTCAAAATAGGTAAGTAATTTTGTTCACATAGAAGTCTCTTTTTAACGCTACCTCAAGACAACTTTTTTGTGATAAGCCATTTGGTTATCAATGAATTTAAAAAATGAAAATAGCAATTCAAATTACTTAATATCAAATCAATTTAAGTGATACATGCTGCCTTAAAAAACTTGTATACTGTGCCTTAGTGCTAGTAAACACTTCATATGGGTCATCTGAAGAACTGGAGGGTAGATTCAAAGAAGTTTTGCCCAAGTTTGTAAGTGTCAGGAAGGGGATTCACGTTGGGTGTGGTAATTCTTGTACAATTTTATATGTAACACACCCCATCCAACAAACATTATTAATTTTAATGTACTCTAGATGATTTATGTATTTTATTTATGTATTTATATACGGCATACACCTATTTTACAAGAAATGTTAAATCCGATTCAACAACGAGATAAATTATCTTATAATTCAGGTACAACAAGCAATAATTTATTTCAAATATAACAAGCAAACATAGTAAATAACAACAACTATATGAAACAATTAAAAAAATTGTGGTAATAATCACAGCAACGTTTTATGTGTGTGTGGGGGGGCGTGGAGGGTTGTGGTGTGCGTATAATATATGTATGCGTGTATAATTAAATATAACTGACATCTGCAGTTGGGATATGAAGTTTGCCGGCAAGTAATAATGTGTGTTTTTTTTTTTCCTTATAATATATTAATTAACAAGCAACAACAAATACATTTATAACTAATTTAACAAGCAACAAAAAACAAGATAACAAGTAATAAATATAAAACTTCTTATTACAGTATAATCACGATGCCAGAATGTGTGGAGAAGAATCACTCATGCACTTAACTTTTGTCATCACACTGATATGTGACCCTCTAAAGGCGTCACCAATCACTCATCACTAACTCCATCATTTGCAGTTAGTGCAGGGCTTGGCTACGAAATCGAGTCACACCAGGAGAGAAAAAGTCCACAGATCCACATATCTCATTGCCGAGTTGTAAAAGGCGTGGGAGCGTACTGCGTTGCTGGTATAACGTAGAGTACTGAAGCTTCTCAAACAAATCCTGGGATCTTGTACGACCAGGAATGTGAAAAGGAAGCTCCTGTAACAGCTCAGGGCAGCCCACAACATCATTGATCAACTTCATGAGGAGAACTGAGTCTTGAATCCTTCTGCGAATGTCTAAGTCATGAAGACGGAAGTGAGACTTCAGTAGTGGTACAGGGACTTCAAGGTAGTTGTATCCCATTCGGCAGCCAACAACTCTGATGAATCGGACCTGGACTCTCTCAATATCCGATATGAGAGTAGATTGATACGGAGCCACACAGAAGAGTTGTACTCCTGGAGCGGACGCACTAGTGTCTTATACAATGAGTCAACATGCAGCCCCCCAGAGAAACGAAAGACGAAGCCAAGCGTGGAGTTGGCTCTCCTGCAAATGAACTGCACATGCTCATCGGGATGGAGAGTTGAAGTAGTTAAGACACCAAGGTCCTTCATCTTCCAGACTCTATGGAGAATTTCGCTGCCAAGGTAATAGTCATGAAAAAGTGGATTCCAAGATCTGGAAAAGGTCATAACTAAACATTTAGATACGTTCAGGTCCATAGAGTTTTTAAAGCACCAGTGCTCCACTGCCCTTAATGACGACCTGAGACGGTCCACATCATGGCCTGAGGATGATTCCAGAAAAAGCTTCACATCATCAGCAAATAAAAGATGTTTGGCGGTCAGGGCATCACCAATGTCATTGATGAAGAGGTTGAAAAGGAAAGGTCCCAGATGTGACCCTTGAGGAACTCCTGACTCAGCACTTAGGGGTGAGAAATAGCAGTACCACACCTCACACTCAGCGTTCGACCCCGAAGATAGGATTGGAAGAATTGCAGGAGAGAACTGGAGAATCCTAGAGAGTCCAATTTAGCCAATAGGTGTTTGTGACTAACCCGGTCGAAGGCTTTGGCGAAATCCAGATAAATGCAGTCCACCTGCCGACCTCTTGCGAATGCTGAGGTAATGTAGTGTTGAAAAATGATGAGGTTAGTGGTTGTGGATCTCCCGGAGCGAAAGCCATGCTGCTGCGGCACTACTAGGTGTTTAAGCTCAAATTCAAGTCCATCTAACACCAGACTCTCAAAAA
>NW_025785748.1:0-20758 GCF_021130785.1 Homalodisca vitripennis | reverse complement strand
CCAAGTTTGGTATCAAATTAAAGGTCTAGTAAAGAGAAACTCATTACCGCAAACCGCACTTTAAAAGGGTTGACCCTATCCATTGTACGGACCGTATGAATTTCATGACAAAAGAAATTGGAGTAATTTTGTCTTGGTGGAAGTAAACTAATTTACTTTTTCACGTAGTATGTTTTAGCGTCGGTTATGTAAATTTGAAAAACAATTTCCAATACTTAAATTAATTTTTTTTACCTCTACATTTGTTGGATAACACTAAATGAGGGGTTTTCCTGTCTTGTCCGTGGTCTTCAAGAAAACTGAGAGTATTCTTATAAATACCACCCGTAACTCCTTATCAACATGAGGTCAAGGTCCAGTCCCTCCAGCCCTTTTATCTCAGGCAATAAACTAAACTGGTTTAGCTCAATACAAAACAGTACTGTCACACCAAAACTCCACTGTTTAGAATTTTTTATTTCAACTTGTGTTTTTTAGTCTACGTTATAATTTCGTCCAAACAAGTTAAAGTCTTAAAGTTCTTCACTAGAAGGTTATGCGATAGTTATAAAATTTTTTACTTAAGTGTTTACATTTTATTCTACTAGTTTTAAAAGCAATTGGTCAATTAGTGAGTTTGAGAGAATCACGCTGCTTATGATGCGTGGGTATGGAAATCTAGTTCGTCACCTAAGAAGAAACAGCGCATTTGTTTAATGACACTTTTCTTAGATAGACCCCCCAATTTAGTAAGTCAAACAGTGGTTTAAGACAGTAAAAAAGATTGAAGATAAGAGAAACCTAGAACAGTCAAAGAGCGCGAGAAGAAGTGGCAGGCCTAAATCAGGCAAACAAAATGAACAAAAATCTTTGGATGTACTCCAAACACATTTGTTGATAATCCCAGCACCTCGGCCAGAGGGGGCTGCAGAAGATCTTGATATGAGCCATTAGCTCAGTGTTGAATGTTTTACACAAAACAAGTATACACCCTTTTAAAGTAACCCTCAACCCAAAGAACTTGCCGAGGATGATTTTGATCGAAGGACTGAATTTTGCGAAATAATGATGAGAAAGTGTGACGAAATTCAATATTTTTTAAGTATCGATATTGTTTTCAGATGAAAGCTACCATTCTGTGTTAATGGACAAGTTTAATAGGCATATTAATTGCCGTTTACTGGGCCGACCTTATTCCACACTGGATGATAGGAAAAAGGGGGGGGCCACACACAAAAGGCCTCAGAAAGTGAATATGTGGGCCTGGAATTTAATACATACAATATAATCATTGTAGGACCGGTTTATGATAGATGGTAATCAAAACAGGCGAACATTTTATTTCAATTTGTTGACAAATAACATTTTTTGCCAGCAGTGCGTGGCTCTTCTTGGGGCAAATTTTAATGCAGTATGGTTTCAGCAAGATGGAGCAACGGCACCCATTACTATTTGCGGAGTGCGCAATCTGTTAGCTGAAGTAGTTTCCTAACCGTTGGATTGGCTCGCAGGGGTTACAGTTGAGTGGCCGGCTAGGGTCAACGGATATTAATCCACTAGATTTCTTTTTGTGGGGCTTCTTAAAAGATTAATGTGTATAAAACCTAAACCAGGCTATACATTTGTAGGAACTGACATATCGCTTTATTAGGAAGAAGCACTAAGAAGAATTACACCCGAGATGCTTCAAAATGTGACTGCAGTAGGTTTTTATAATAGTCTAGCTTCATTGCCAACTAAGTGTTCGGAGAGCAGTTTGAGCACCTCTATTTTAATTAGGTACCCTATGGTTATTTTTTGCTAATACATAGATAATTTTAAATTTAATTTCTTTTGGATAATTGTGTTTCATAAAGTGTCATTTTCACGTCAGAATAGTTCAATTGAGGACTGTGTAACATTGCGGAAAAATAATATTTTAATCAAGACGTTACTTCTGATAATTCAAACGGCCCGTACTCTGGATTGGGTCAACCATTTTAAGTGCGGGTTTGCGGTAATGAGTTTATCTTTACTAGACCTTTAATTTGATTTTCAAACTCGGCCTATGCTTACATTTAAGATTTTCGTCCGAACTCCTCTCGGGCCGTACCCCTGAAAAGATAAAATGTCACCACTGTGTCTCAAAAACTAGGTTCTTAATACAAGTGGTGATGTACAAAATTTAATTTGTATAAGTGAAAGCCATACAATATGTGTGAACAGCGTTTTCCATACCTTTTTTTCACCCTGTATTGTATATATATATATATATATAAACAAATTTGCAGCTACGTTTTCATAAGAAAACCTATATTTATGCAATTCTGTAGAGATTTGCTCGTACTTTGGGTTTGTTTTAATTCATGATTTTTTTTTATTCAATGCTCAAACAAGGTGAGAAGGTTAATACAAATTTATTTTTATGTGCAACACCTTAAACAGCATATATTTGGACACTGCTCTTGATAAAGGAGTTATGAAATAGGGTTGCGAAACAATGGAGCACTTTTGGCGGAAGGCCAATCATGTTTTCTCGTCGGTTTAGGAGGGTATTTGTTTTGTGTGATCACCCCCCCTCCCTCATTCCTCTATCCTTCGTGCCTCTGTCTGGTAGTGACAGGTGATAACTTTTCTCTTTCAATTTCTAGTGGAATAATCTACAATCGACGTGATATTTTAAACGAGTTTTTGGCCATTTTAAAGATATTTGCTACCAGTAGCAATTATAACTGAATATTTGCGTCAGCATTAACATGTGGAAATAGATAAATTGCTAATGATGACTGCGGGTTTAGGTTTAAAAAAAACCTTAACGTAATAATAGTAAGTACAAAATCCATAAGCCAGTTAAATTTTAACTTGCTAAGATGCTGCCTTCATATAATTACAAAAATCAGTGGTAAAGTATCTAAAACTATTATAACGAATTATCTAATGATCCAATAATATATGGAAAGGACTTATATAAAGCCATAGGGTGTAAATAAACTCTATATGAAAATATAATAACACATATTTGGCACCACTACTGCATCATACTGTTGACGCAGAAGAGACTTATTTTCGAAGAAACCTGACACATACATTTGCAGGAAGCTTTAGCGTTAGCGAACAGTTTTATATTGTCTAACACCTATACTAGGTTTTGAAATTATGTGATTTAAAAACAATTTTGGTTCATGAAAAAAACCTGAACTACATATAAAGTATATAAAAATGTTGTTTTTATCAATAAAAACTTCTCAATACAATTGATAGTGTTCAATGCTGTAGGAATACCATCAATCAAATTTGAAATTGTACATAAACAGCATTATAAACTGAATTAATTATACCTGCGATACCAACTCTGGGAACTCTCGCATGACTTCCAAAGATGCTACACTCACGAATAGCCACTATAAACAGAACGGGGAGGACGGGCTGCTCGTGCAAAGCGACCTACGGATCGCTCAGACGGTCACCCATCACAGGACAGTCAGTCACTTTCAGATCATGTGCTTTGATTACGAAATTATTAGTGCGATAACCGTCGCTATCCACTACACTGACGTCATTGGTTAAAATCGTATAACTGATAGGAGTTAGTCGTTTATTACTGCAAGTAGTACGTATTCGTCTTAGAACAGTTGAATAGATGGTTGACTTTTGTTGTAATTTAAATAAAATCTTCCATCGTAAAACGATTATGGTTTAATACGTTATACAACATCTGAAAGTTAATCTTTATATTTTCCTGGTAGCTAGTCAATATTTTGCTCCAGCATGGAAGCATTGAAATTAAGCAGTAATTGGTGATACCATATGACGTAGAATTAAATGGCATGCTACATCAAAAGTTATCTCCAACCTTGAATATGCAATTGCTGTTGCGTTTATGGGTTCTGAAAGTCATTCTTATTTTTTTCCTTTTTTTTTTGTTGCCCTTTTTACACTGGCATTTCCCATGCTAACGTTTCCATTTGATTTAGATTGTTGCCAGGATAATATCATAAGTCCTAATGTAATATTTGCACATGACAAGACTAAAACTGTCGGATATATACCTCCCTAGTCTGGTGTAATTTATCATCTGATCTTCAGACAGCGATTAACAATTCATACTACCTATAATACTCAAAAGCATGCTACAATGGTATTTTATATCTCGGAATTTTGGTCGACAAATCATTGCATTCGCGAGGTACATGTATATAAAAGACATGTCTAGCACTGAATACGCAGACGGAATTGATCTTCGCAGTATAAAGGCAGACAGGTGCCCTGTCGTTGATAGATTTACTACACGTGTATTATCCGACTCAGGTTCATTTTAATTCAAACGGATGTTCGCAGTTACTCATAAACAATCCAAGCTGGGTGGTAATTCTTAAAAACATCTAAACAATTATGTAAGCGAGTCGGAATAATATGATTCAATATTCCCAATGTGCATGTAATTATTATAAAAAACACACTTAAGACAAATACCCAAGACAACAATTTTTTGTGCTAGACTAGTTCTTTAGTATTATTTGTTATAAGATATTTATAAAATTAACAATTCACGAAACTCTTCCTCGTTTCAAAAGATGTGAAAATTCATAAGTTCTTTTCCTCTGCGGTGTTCATTAAAAAGCACCACTAGGACCTTAAGATTTAAGCATGCACTCAAAAAAAACCACTAATAAATTAAAAAGTGTTGCCAATTTAGAACATTAGCGTTTACCATTCTTCCAAGACGATGATACTATCTGATGCTCTGCGCTACTTAGTAACAGGATTGACTCCTCCAGACTGGGTGAAAAATTTGCCCGATTTACCTTGTAAACTAGCACAAGAACTTAGATTACTTACTAGCCATGAGTGTTCTATTAGTCAACGCATTAGTGTTGATTTTCAGAGGTAGATTTTCAAACCTACGAATAACGTCAGTTTCTTTTTTTAATTTTGTAACATTCAACGATGACAAAATGACTCGAAAATCTCTTATTTATAATGCATCTTTCTGGATTATCCATTGACCTATTAACGAACCGTCTATAAAGAAAAAAAATTACCCATATTGTTTTGTTACATTTTTATCGCTGGATTTTGAAAGTGGATAAATTAGCCCGGTGGAGTGTTTATCTCCTTCATATTTTGAGTTTCTGTAATTTTTTTTATACTTGCTTTACAGAACAAATATTTGAATAAAAATTCATTTATGTTAGTCTATCCAAAAATGCTGGATTTTGATGAGCTCTGAAAATTTATTTTTCAAAAATCAAGATAAATCATTTGTTATAAAAGTATTTTAAGTTATATGCCAGCGAGATAACAAAAAATTTGGTAAAGTGTAATAATTGTAGACAATTTAATAAAATTAATGGTGTGCCATTTAACTAATATTTATTAAAACTGACACTTCTAAAATATCGATAATCATGGCAATTTTATTTCTATAACAATATGCCACACGGTTAATCATTTAAGGAACCCTAGAATGGCAAAAGGAATTAGATTACTCAGCACTGATATGCTATAACACTTAATTTTCGCTTGTAAAATGTTACCCTATCAAAACCACAGCCTATGGCCTCATAAAATACACGGAAGTGATGACTTTGGAAAATTAATTGAAGACGCAAACTCAAGCCCTCCATTGAAGTACTCTAGTGCGGTTGATGGAATGGTTCGTTCGTTATCGTTGGATAGTTCTTGTGAGCGGTCCAGACCGAAGGTTTGACATTGTCCTACCCTCAACTCAATAACTTATCAAAATCATTTAAACGTTTTCCCTGTCACTCCTCACACCATTAACCCCAAAGTACAGGAATCATTCTTGTAAACTCCCTACCGTTGAAATAGACCTAGTTTATAATACACTTTTTCTCTGAATACTTACCTGCAATAATAATACGTACTGTATAAATTTATGAAGTAAATATAAGTCCCTATCATAGGGTCTGTCAAAAAGAAAATGTGATAGTTATATTTTCCTAATGCATTCTATATTAATCTGTAATCCTTAATTTACTATCATATTAATATTAAGGCTGTACACCTTTTACTACCACCGAAATTGTTGGACCTAAGCGCTCTGGGGGGTTATGCCCTCGTTACTGATAACGATAATGGCCTGTGTTGGACATATATGTATTTCTGTAAAAGTGTACTACTGCAAATGTTCTATAATACAATTACCCCAAGCTGGTTCTAGTAGACGCTTATAATCCAAGTAGTGTAGGACCAAAAGTTCATGACTATACAACGCCTCTCAGATGGATTTATCAAGTTTAGTTTTCTTTTGCTCAGAAACATATTTTCAGTTTTCGTCTGCAGCCATGAGATATTATGATGTTCTGCTTAGAAGATGCTTTAGATAGAATCCAAAATTAAGATTTTTCTTAGCTACGTTATATGTCTAAAAACGTAGCATTGGCGAAAAACTGTCATCAATAATTTTAAACGGACTATTTCACATATACAAGCTATCAAATAGTAGATAACTTACTAGCCTTTTAATAAATATCATGACACTTATACATTGCATACTTTCACGTTTCTTTAGGAGTTTGTAAAGTTAATATTAGATTATGTTAGATGCGATTTTACATTGCAGTGTGGGTATTATGTAACATAACTTTTATTTCTGTTACTGACTGGAGGATATATTTAATCTTTCCGTATGTAGAAATATTATGTTTTTGTCAATTATTGTAAAATTAACACCCAACATCTCAACCCGTAAGTTTTTGATACTGAAACTGTAAAGTATTAGTGTTACAATCTTGTTGTTGTGTAAACTTTTTTTGTTTATGATAAATATGTTTCTATTATATTTTAGAAATTTTTTTATATTTAATTTTGTCGTTTTCTTTCTTGTCGTCAAAGGATAATACTTGTTTATTTCCTTGGTAGTCTTGTAACAGTGGTTTTACTGACATTAATTATGTAATAATTATATATCATAGTCAACAAGAATCTTAACTTGCTGCATTTAGTTTCCCCGTTTATATTTAAATATGTTTCATCACAATCGTTCTGACAAGAAGAGGAGTAAACAACTTTTGGACTATAATAAGTTAAAATGTAATTTATTACTAGGCTATGTAACTGATACTGTTCCGATTTAATACATAATTCACACATTGTATTAGCAAAACGAGTAACTCTGAAACTCTAATGTCCTTGACAATAATTGGCTAAAAAGCGAGCGAATTTTACTAGAAGGGGATATTAACATAACATATTAACTAAATATCCATTAAATAAAACATTACATATTTTTCATAAATAATGGTAATAAAAATTGGAAAAAGTTAGGTTAACGTAGTTAACAATTTATTTTCTAGCAATCAGAGGCAACATTGGTAAGATGTTGTTCATTGATAATATATACTATATATATATATATATGATTTATATATATATATATATATATATATATATATATTATATAAAACCTGAAGTTCCAATTTTCAAGTGCCTAGGAATCTATGCTCTGCTCGTAAATAATGGTGTGGTAATATATTTAAACCGTTTCGGGAGCCAACAAAATGAACCGAACACATGGATGGACACCAACAACTCCGATCCCGACCCTAAAAACGATTAGCGTTACTAAGTAATTAGGTCATCAGTCAACGTCAAATATAACTGAAACAGTCTGAGTGGGTTGTATCGGCATGAAGTGGTTCACTTTTGATGGTTTTATCCACCAACTTCACTGTTAGTCCACTTTACAAGTAGAAAACTAGCTTTAAAACTGTCAGGTCATCATTGTACTGAAGAAGTAATACTGACTGATAAAAACTCTACTTGTTAATTCACCTCATTCAATCACTACTCAATTGGTATGCGAAATAGTACTAATTAACCTATAAATGAATACCAGACAATCGCACCTGGAGCTGGAACTGTTACATGCACATACCTGTTATGAAAAACTCTATTTGTTAATTCCACCTCATTCATCACTACTCAATTGGTATGCGAAATAGTACTAATTAACCTATAATGAATACCAGACAATACGCACCTGAGCTGGAACTGTTACATGCCACATACCTGTTATTGGTACAGAGAGCTGCCTACTTGAATATTTAGTTATTGCGGTGTTGTATGACGGTTAATTACAAGGTGGATGTGCCTGGCAGTGGCATTCAACCTTAGAATTTATGGCTTTGTATTCACTGACGCGTATTTACAGTTGCTGCAAAATTAATAGCTTGATCAGGGAACACCCCTGCTCGTTTTGCATGTCAATCATGTCTCGTTTTAGTTTGCTTTCCGCTCGCAAAATCGGTTTCCTTATTTCATGTACATGTATTTTTTTTTAAATATTTTTAATCTGATATAGTTTACGTTTTACAGCAGTTGTAAAAGCCATTCTGTTTTTTTTTAAATAATTTTTTTAGCAAAAAATTGTTGTAAGTGTAGTTTGTTTCCTATTATTGACGTTACTACTTGTCATTGTTTATAAGATTACTATAAAATCACTAGTTTAGGCTAAGGTCATCTTCTATATATATAAAAATGAATGTTTGTCTGTTTGTCCTTTATGGAATCGTAAACTATTTAACCGAGCATTATGAAAAATTTGTATGTATATGTATTTTTCCGCAGAGAAGGTTTATATACTATGCCCATTGATGTAATTCGCCACCAGGCAGTGCTGCAAAAGATACAAGTTTTCCAAAGCGCCTGCACACTAAAAACTGCAATTACGAGACAATTATGTTTTATTAAATAGTCAAACACTATTTGAAGGTGATAATTTTATGATATATATTTATCTTTAAGATACATTTCTGGTTGAACTTAAAGCTTGAGTGTTTAGACCGCTTTATAATAAAGTACATGCACAATGCACTATAGACATACACTTTTGACAGGGTTTCTTGATCGTTGCAAACAAGGCAAACTCAACATCGGCATTGGAAATATATTCACTTGAACCAGAAGTACACATACACGGACGAAGCTTACGAAAAGCGTGCGCAGCCACGGGGAAACAGCCAGTAATATATAAAAATGAAGTGATGTTTGTTGGTCCTAATAAAACTCGAGAACGGCTGGACCGATCTGGCTAATTTTGGTTTTGAAATATTTTTACAAGTATATGTTTATATATTTTATTGTTTTAGAAGGTGAGAGAGGATAGGAAATGTTTCTTAGAATGTGTAATAATTCTGGAAAATAATTATAATATTAATATTAATATTTTATAATAATTTGTTCAATATTTCATAAAGGAATTCGGGAAAGTAGAAAGAGGTAAAATATGTTAAATTAAAGCTATAATTTTGTTACATTAATAGACAGTGTAATGTTTCATGAATAATAACCAGTACTGCTTTTATTGTAATAGTTAGTTAACAATGATGACGTTCATACTCGACAAAACCGTTTATTAAAGTTAGAATCTCCATAATCGTAATATAATTTAACTTGTAGAACTAATTGAAAACTTCCGATAAAATCAAACCATGTGAAAGTATGTTTTGTAAAGTAGAGCGTGTCTGCTCCAATACAAATATTTTAGTGACGCTGTGTTTGTCAAAGTTCTTCAATCAATATGTTCGTATTTGTGTATCATATTTACTGTCCATATTCAATATATGTTGGTGAAGGTTGACATGAGTAAGAGTATCAAACATTCATCTTAGCAGTTTTCTGGTAAAGGTAGGGGGTTTTAATTTAAGCATTGTTTAGTCGTTAGACATAACTTAGGAATTAAGTTGTTGCGATTTTGATTCGGAAAAATATTTTACGTTAAATGTATAGCTTTTTCAGTTACATTCAATGAATAGAGAAAAAGGAGAACATTTCTTTCCATCGCGAAAATTATATACATTACTAGTAGGAAATTTAGGTAATTTTGTTGTTATACCCAAATATTAAAAAGCTATTTTATTTACCCAAACATTTAATTTTGTTGAGAAAAAATATTCTTAAACTCACAAATTTATTCCATTTACAATTACATTTAATTCATTTTTGTTGTAGAGTTGTAAACAATTTGTAATTCATTTTTAATTTGTCTTAATTTCTTTGATTAATAATAACAGTTTAATAATCTACTTATACATGTCACTTTCTGACGTTTCTTCCCAAGAAGTACACACTGTTAAAGTATAATAATTTTATCTTCAGCCTTGTACATGATCACCTGCACTTGTAACTCTAAATTCCTGTATTAGTACGTGGTCTAATTTCAAAATTATCTACGTTTCTGTAATGTAGGAATAAACAGAATGCTATCTTAAACGGCTACAAACGTTACAATAAAACATTATTTTCAGACTTCAAAATTGAGAGCGTTAATATAAATTACTTCATGCTATTCATTACATTGTACTAATAAAATCGAAGAACTTTAAATAAAATTATTTAACGTCTGTTTTGTAAATACAAGAAAACTTTCAAGAGTCACAGTAAGAGAATGTTTTGGAGAACCTCTGACATTAAGTTTAATAACCATAAACGTTGTAAAGTAAATTGCTCCCTATCTGATAAAAAAGTCAAAGTTTTCTCTTTAGACAATTTGTCAATGTTACTTCGATTGAGTATTTTTAAGCATTGTTTACACCTCACTTATGTAAAAGATTGTACGCTATATTAACCATAAACGAGTCTCTTTACTAAACAAAATTGATTGTAGACTGAGTTATTTTATTATATTAATAGAAAAGGTCTCGAATGTGTTGCGACCGCGATTGTCACAGCAAGTACACAAATCGCACACTAATGGATTGTTTCATCATATAGCGCCTCACACTGAACCTCCAGGCGTTTTGTACATCGCTGTACACCTTGTGGCGTTTGCCACTTTATTTTGTTGGTCTTTGGACGGACCGGGAGCTGTTTCCTTACAGCTGGTCGAGCCATCTGTTTTACCAGATGGTTGTTCTCTTTTCTAGATGTTTCTGTGGCTTTCTGGCTTTTTGATTGGTTCTAGTATTTTCAGGTTTTCTAGATTTCTGGAATTAGGTTTCTTGTACCTCTTCTCTTCTGGACTTCGATAGGGCAAGGACATCTTGGAGTTTTTCTGTGGTCGGAGTTACAAAATCAAAGCTGGCTGCCCGCTCCATCTACGAACCGGCACGGTGTTTTGGTGTTAATATCGTATGCCTACCTTCCAATCAACGTTTTCACGACCTCGTTTTATTATTTAGGACCCAAGTCTTTCCAAATTCAGTTTTCGAATATCGTCGCATATTGGTAGCAGAGCGTGGTTTTGAAATGGAAGGCTAGGCTTGCCGGTGGGGAGCGGAAGGAATTTCTACACAGCTATTGAGAGCTAAGTCCTAGTTTTAAGTTTTTATAAAAGGGGTAGACGTTTTTTCTAAATTTTTTTAGTTTTCTAAATTTTCCTTACACTGCCTTTTTTTTTTACTCAAAATGTTAAACTTTTTCGAAGTAGCTTGTTTTTAATGTGCAGGTCTGAGCCAAGCAGTTCTTGCAACCAACTTGCTACCTAAGCCTAGTTGTGTAATAATTGAACATGTGAGTGGCAGTATTTCTTAAACTTTAGTAACTTATTCTCACTAATTATTTAGGCATAGGTATTTGGTTGATTTTTTCTAGCTTAAAATTTTACTTTAAACCAATTTTAATAAATTTTTTTTCTCTCACCAAGTTAACTCTTAACCTAACTTTTACTTTCACCTACAGTGTAGCCTGTTGCCTTTAAACATACCTGGTACTTAATTACTTGTGCTTTCTAAAACTTTAATTAGCACCTTTTAGTATTTTAATTTAAACTTTGGGCTCAGATCTGTGCAAGTAAAGTCGAAGGATTTCATAGATGCTGTTGGTGACTGCGTATTGTACTGCCGCCTATGTATAGCCTACCTTTTGTTTTTAAAGTTCTTAGCTTTCTGGTTAATATTTGAAACCCCCATTCAGTTTCACCAGATTATTTACTTTGGGTTGGCTTATAATTAAAAGTGTTCTTTTTTATATAACTTGCTTTCCTTCTGATATTTCATCTCTACTTCTGATTTAATTAAACATTTTTAACCTTTCCACACCTTACCCTTAGTTCCAAATGCAATTAATTGTTGTTATTCTAGGATTTAATTAATTATTTAGTTATTTATTTATTCTTCCAGCGGATTTACTCCACTGTGTACATGTTTTAAGTTGATAAGAGTTTAAATTTTTAATAGCTCTAATTTGATGATTTTGTCTACTGCGTTGAATTTATTCGAGTCTTACACAATTTTGTTAATTAATCTTAGTCTATACACAAGGTAAGTGAAGTGTTTACTGTTAAATTTATCTGATATTTTTTCTACTTAGAAACATGTCAAACTTTTATGTAGGCCTATGCTATTTGATTGTTCGGGGCAGTTCAAGCTTTAAGGGGTTTGATTTAGTCTAACAGTTTGCAATTTTTTTTTCTAAAACCTTCTTCAAAACTTTAATGTTATTGTAAAAAAAATAATAATTCTTTCATAGTCTATTATTAAAAGCCCTTTGATTCTTTTGACTAGTGCCTGTTTAAATTAAAACAGTTTAAAGTTAATATGGAGTACACTTTTAGTTTCAACTAGTATTGAAAGTAACATAGGCCTAGGCTTGTTTTGTAATTTTTATGAAGTTGCAGCTTGGGGTTGGATTTGACGTGCTGACATACATATAAGTGATTTAATTACTTACAAACTAAACTTTCTTTCCAAAATGTTGAAAACATCCTTTCTTTTACAAATTTTTAAAACTATAGTTTGCCACCTTGAGGGTTCACTATTTTATAATATACCAAACCCTAGTGGACTCTTTGGATTGATTGATATGTCAGCTTGCTTGATTCAGCTTCGGGTGTTTAACTTACCTAAATTTCAGTTTAGCCTAATTTAAGCCTTAAGTGGTTAAATAATTTTTTTTTCCCTTTGGTCTTTAATTTCTTAATTTTTAATTTTTCACTGGGGTTTTTTTTTGGATTCTTGGCCTCAAAAGAGATTTTTTTTTGGGGGGGGTGGTGTTCTAAATTATTTACAGTTTAAAGGGAGAGTTTTACTATTTAGGGTTGTGTCTTGTTCACTTGGGCCTTGTTGAACTTTATGTAGTAGTTACCGGGAGCGCTACTTTACGACTCGCTCCCACATATATATTTTTTTTTTGCTCTTCTACGGTACAGTTGCTCTTGCTTTTGATTAATTCTTTTGTTTTACTTTGTTTCCCTCTCTTATTCTTTTAGGTTTTGAAAGGTGTTGTTAGTTTTTTTTGAATACTTTGAACTTTCTCAACCTTTTGAGAGGAAACAAATTGAGTCTACCCCCGACTGATGGCAGCCGACATTTTTTGCTCTGAAAGCCAAACTTTTGATTTTTTTTTCTGGCCTACACCTGTTAGTGATACTGGAAGTTGGTTTCATTGGTAATAATAAGGCAATGTACTTTATGCTTTTATTTATTTGTAATACTATAAATTGATAATAGTTTTTTTTTTAACTTGTACTTTTTGCATACACCACAGTAAAAATTGCTCTAATGATTTTCTGAATACTTTTTGCTGTGACTTTGAGGTGTCCCAAGTCAGGGAAACTTATTAGGTCGGCCCATGTTTCCCACCTGAAGAAATAATTTGGGCCTATCTAAGACCAAAGCGCCGCTGCCGGGACGTTTATAGGGATGGTTTAGGGCAAAGTGATGTTAGTTTAGTTTTTTCTGTCTCCTTCTTCTTCTTCTTCTTCTCTTCCTTACACCACATTAACACTCTGATACTTTTACTCCTCTTCTTTTACAAGTACATTATACACGGGGGGACTCAGGGTTAGCATTGGCTGTTTAGCATTGAGAATTTTTTTTTGCTTCAGCAATTTTTCTAGGCTGTACATTGGGAGTGAACTTTATGTTTATTTATTTTTAACATTCCCTAATGCAGTCGAGCAGCCTGCTATCCTTGGTTCGGGCAACCCATTACATTTTACAAACACACAGCTTACTTTTTCTTTCCCTTTGCCTTTCCTTTTTGTTGTTTCTCTTGCTTAGTAGGGTCAGTCCGTTGGCAGTAGGTGGAATTCGTCTTTGTTATTCAGCTAAGTTAAGCAGCGATGGATAGGTGTAGTTTTTATTGTTGAAAATATTGTTGAAGATTGTAGTTTTGTCTATATATTTTTTGTAGTTAGTTGTTGTTGTTATCTCTTTGTGTCTTTAAGACTTTATAATTTTGTCTCTGAAGCTGCTAAATGTTCCAGCAGCTATCTTATTTATTTGCTGTTTAGTGTTTATATTGGATAGTGTTTTTTTTTACTGTTGTTACTGTTATCCTTTGAAGGCTTTTTTTATTGTTATTGTTTTAGAGGTTTATTGATTGTTAACCTAATTTTGTTGGGTTTTGGCCCAGTTAGTTTTTTTTTGGGTCTCTTTTCCGTAGGTTTCAGGGTTTTTTTTTTTGCCTTTCCTGGCCAACACTTAGAAACTAGTTGTTTTTTTTGTTTTTAAAGTTCCTAATTAAACCACATTTACCACGACCAAATGATTTCCTTACTCCGTTAAGCTCTTCCCGTAAGCTCTACAGTTTTTCTTTCACGCCTTTTTAAGAGCCTGAATTTTTTGCTCCAAGTCTCTAAATTTAAAAAACTAGTATGGAAAAATAAAACTTTTATTTTGTCTTTTCCCACTGGCCACCAATTTTTTTTCTCAGCCGTCCCGTAGGGGGAGGAGAGTACTGGCCCACTTTTGCTAAATTTTGCCAGTACCAGGTTTTTACCTAATTAGCCTTTACAAACACGAAACTTGGGTCTGTTGATATTATGATGGGTGTAATTTTCTCATATTTTTAATTTTCGCTTTGGAATGGTCTCTTTCATCCCTTCTGTTCCTCCCATCTTTGAAGAAAAAAAATACAGACCTTATGTCTGGAGTAATACTCTCCCGGCGGTCCAAGGAGTTCCGCCAGCCGTTCGGGGTTTCCATTCGGGTGCTTAAGTGGCCCTTGGGTTCCGGGGTGGAGATTACCCGGAGGGTGGAGACTTTAGGAAGTGCTTTGGCTAATAAGCTTTGGCTAATAAGTGTACACTTATTTAATTTCCTTCCCAACCTTACTGGAACACCCTCTTGTAGCCTTTTGACCACCAAGCGTATTAGTGATGTAGAAACAAACGAAAAAAACCCATCCTTGTGTCAACACTTCAGACCTTTATTTATTGGTAGCTACCACAGAAAGTAGTTAATTTTGTTCAAGTTTTTTTTTACTACTACTAGGCTTTTCCTCAAGCCTCTTTAAACAAAAAAGATTTAATCTTGAGTAGTGTGGTCAGTCGGAATGGATTCTAGCCGTTACGCTTTTGGAGCGCCTCGCGAGCGTTGCAGGATATCCATACTAGAGCTATTTCTAGCTGTTTGCTAACGACAGCAGTTACCAGTTGTAGTCTCTAATCTTTCCGTCCTTGTCTTCCTACCTTATCCTTTTGAGTTTTTTTCTTTTCTCTCCCGGGGTAGAGGGGGAGGATGTGGCGTTTGCCACTTTATTTTGTTGGTCTTTGGACGGACCGGGGAGCTGTTTCCTTACAGCTGGTCGAGCCATCTGTTTTACCAGATGGTTGTTCTCTTTCTAGATGTTTCTGTGGCTTTCTGGCTTTTTGATTGGTTCTAGTATTTTCAGGTTTTCTAGATTTCTGGAATTAGGTTTCTTGTACCTCTTCTCTTATGACTTCGATAGGGCAAGGACATCTTGGAGTTTTCTGTGGTCGGAGTTACAAAATCAAAGCTGGCTGCCCGCTCCCTCTACGAACCGGCACGGTGTTTTGGTGTTAATATCGTATGCCTACCTTCCAATCAACGTTTCACGACCTCGTTTATTATTTAGGACCCAGTCTTTCCAAATTCAGTTTTCGAAAAATCGTCGCGAACCTAGCGAGTCGCTTTTCAAATTTCGTTCTTCTACTCAAGATATTTTTATTTCATTTCTGTAGTCACTTCGATGAGGACACTGATATGTTTGAACATTAAAAGGTTTGGTTTCTTTATAGGTTAAAACCCCCGCCAAATAATGAGACCAATTAATTAGGAAAAAAATAACAGCGAGTTTATTTTTTTTTTGCGGAATGGGCTTGTCAAGAAACATCAAAGTGTAAAATCTTAGAGAAATAAGTTCTGTATCAAAATAAGTTCGACGATGAACTATACATATTCATTGTGAATAAACTAAAGTGGAAAAGGAAATTTTAACGTAGATATTTTAATTTGAAAAGATGAAGGACCAGGACGGGTTGGTGTTAAGAAGGAGGCAAGGGATGTTTGTTGAAAGATTTTTTGCAAATTCAATGTTAAGGGGAAGATTACCTTCAGGAGAACTACCACTACAGAAGAGATATCAGAAAAGGATGCGTCTATAGATTGGATGGGGATTGGTTAACATATCATTACGGATTGGATTTTGCAGTGGATGTAAAGAAACTGAATCACGAAACAATAAAGGGAAGGGAGGTAATTATAAAATAAACATGAATATCTAGTATTGTTTTTCTCATTACTTCATCTACATTGGTCTGTAGGTAATATAATGGAAGTAATCTATTTAAGCTCTCGGTCTATGCTGTTCGGTTACTGCCCAGGTGCATAGATACAACTACTTGACTCTTAACACACGATGAAAATACACATTTCTTTTGGCATTGTAAATACAACCTTTATTTATATGCTCATCGCATGTATGTACTCCCTCTACTAAGTAATATAAGTAATGTGTTTCAAGTTTATAGAGGTTTTTTATTTTTCGTGCTATTTCCTTTTAGCGTTTATAATTATAAAGCCGTTGAGATTTATTTTAAGCTTGTGTCGTATTATTTAAATGATGATAATGTATCTACGCTATATATTTTTTAAAGTTATAATTTATCATAAAATTTTACAAATAGAATCAAAAAGAATTTTTATTCATGGGTAAAACAAAATAAGGTTTTTATATAAAATTTAAATGAAATTAAGGCGGGTTTGAAATCTTGTTTGTTACCGCTCGCATACATCTTAGCTTCCACCGAGAAAAAAAGTCTCCCAAAAATAGATTCTCGGAAATAATTTCTATATTTGATTAAGACACTACACTGTTTACTCAGAAGTTTTTTTTCAGGGAATATTGAAAGTAATTTAAAAACATAATCCAAGCATTAGGCAAATCGTGTTTTTTGTACTTACAGATAGTTAACTGCATCTATTAAGTTTTACCACAACTGATTGTATATAGGTTAAAAGATGTAAAGGAAAACCCCTTATCATAATGATTACGCAAAATGTATTCCCTTATTACGCGGAAGTCTGGCGTTAATTAAGCTTAAAAACACGTATTGTACCAACTGGTTTATTGAGTATTTAAAGCCAAAGTTTATTCCCAAGTAATTTGTCTACATTATGACTCGAATTTAGCATTAGATTATGCAAGGGCTGTTTATTTAAAATTCCCATTATTAAACACGATGGAATCACGATGGATTTTCATGGGCTCTTACTCGTTTGAATTGCATTTTCAAAAACTTTCAATCATAAATACTCGGCACTTTTTAGCTGTTGGGAAAAATAAACACGAGGACTTGGTTGTTGTAAAATAATTTGTGTGTTAACAAAAAGTGTTATAAACTGTGTTGATATAATTGAACTATTAAAAAAGGTGCTATTAAATTAAAGGTTTTACTGTTATACTATTAGTGTAAACATAAAATCTACAATATTTCAATTAGTTTTTGTAAGACGACTTTGTGATAATGAAATAGTAAAAATGTAGTTGAGCAATAAACAAATCGACTGGGAGTGAGAATAGCTACTTAAATGTGGCTCCTCATTTGTGGCCTACCTCGACATAATTAAAATGTTTACCACAACTGGCCCCATTCTGTTATGGTTTTTTTTACAAACAAATGGACTCATCGGCCTCTGTGTATCTGAATTCGTTGTGATTGGATCATCTCCTCGGCGGAAATTCTTCAGATATTGCTTTTCTTTTATTCGATTACAGGGAAACTTATGTCCCAGGAGATCTATAAACTTTTGTTGACGAGCTCTTTCATGCAATCCAAATAAAAACATGTTTGTGCTTAAAATCAAATTTTAAAAAACTCAAATCCCCATTATATTTCCAGTTGTAAATACCTTTTAAAAACACACAGTTACGTAATTAGTGTTCAATATAAAATCCTCCCATCTATACAAATAATCAAGGTGTGGAATTTAACGTAATTTTCTCCCGTACTACATTGGTAATAAGTTTGGATTGGAATTCCAAATCAATATTTAATTACCATTTCACAAGAAAATAAAGCTCATATTTTATTTACTATACATCGCACATAATGTGTACATTTAAGTTTATGTTGCTTACCGCTGGAAAATTTAACTATTTACTTTAGGTTTTTGCCTCAAAAAATGATATGCTTCACAATTTTAATTTACGAATTTTTTAAAATTTAAATTATACAAAATTTATATTGTAATTGTAATTAATAAAAACTACTTATATTACGGACTATTATAAGGAGCGGCTTACTTCTTTCTTTATGATCTATTTGAGGTCGATTATTGGGCAGATACAAAAATCTTTTCATGTCTGCCAAATGAAAGTTGTTTTAAAGGGAATTTCCAATTTTGCTAAGAATTGCTTTATTATAATTAATTGGTATCTCAATAAGTAGAACCGTGGATTCAATGTGCGCTATACAAGTTGACACAGAGGCAACTTTAATACAGAAGCACCGGAAATAGAGTAGGTAAACAATGGAACACTTTTGGCGGAAGAGCAATCCGTTTTCCCGACGCTCGGTTTAGGGAAGGACTTGTTCTTGTTTGTACACGGCCTACTCTTTCTATTTTCGTTCTCATCGCAATAAGGTTATTCTCTTTCACCCTTTCGAAAATTAGATCATATTTATAAATTTAAATTTTTTGTAGGACGGCAGTAGTTTACCATTCAACTGTTCAAATATCATATCATTTAAAGATATATATTATATATATATTATATATATATATATATATATATTATATATACTATATAATATAAATGTGCCAAATGCGTCAAAATGTATATTACTTATTAAAATAATAATATATGAGGTTTTAAGGATTTTAGGTTCTTAAGTTTCTCTTTTCAAATTGAGTATCAAATTCATTTTATTTTCGCTAACCATTAACAAAAAGGTGAATCCACTTATGTGTTACCCACCACTCCCACAATAGGATTTTATATCCGTACAGTGAAATTAATACAATTATTAAAAAAAAAAGAAATCTAAGACTTCCAGTTGAACTATAACGAGATATTATACAGATTGCCTTATTCTATTTAAAAGCGAGATAAGGGAATGTTTAATGTGTTTAAAATTTGTGTCTTTTTAGTCTTAAAAATTTCACATTTAATTTTTGTATATAGTTTTGTTGTTGTTTACAGTTTATCCTCTTTTGGTTGTGTAGGGCTAGTTTTGAACTTGCGTGAATCATAAATACCATAGAATTAAATTCGGAATAATTACCTATAAACCTTTTTTGATTAAATGATTTAAAAAAAAAACCTAAAAAAATAATTATTAAAGTTTACAAACATTTATTGCTGAAGTACGCACAGAAAACTAACATTATATCATTTTTCATTTTAGATGAGTTTAGTGTAAATAAACACATTGATGTTTAAAAGGTGAAAAACTTGGTTGAAGCCAATTGTTTCAAATTAAAATGTGACTTTCACATGATGATTTTTACATTTTTTCATACTCGTTCTCCAATTAATCACTAATTACTAATAATTTTAGTTTTATCTAAACTATTATATCAATTTTTTTTATGTTAGTAAATGTTATTTATTCGCAAATTACTAATTGTATAAAATACTCAGTTGATGATGTGGTATTTTATGAGCGAAATTTATGGGCAATATTTATTATTTTACAGTGTGAATTTCACTTTAAAATAACCAAATGCATAATAATTCAGTACCATAGAGTTTAACAATTTTAGTTGTAAAAGGAAAAAATAAAGAAACTATTTCTGCACCTTTCGTGTATATAAAACAGATTCAATTTTTCGCATTTTTCACACTAGCCCTATTTTCCACGAAGAGAGAAATATTACAATTTTGTGAAATCACCAATTTACAAAAAACACGCTACTACGCTTGTTCGGTGGTGCTGAAAGAAATATGAAGGAATTTCACGAGAATTGTGGTGGCAGGGTCGTGTAAATCGGGCTGGTATTGTTTCAGCAATCACAAGGCCGTTCGACCAGCTGTGTGGAGTCATTTTCGTGTGAGAAATCAGATGTATAATGTGTCAGACATTGTATTGCCCGGATGCATGTATTGTCGGCGCCGCGAATTTGTCTGCTAGGTATAGCGATTCATTAATAATCATAAAATCACATGGATTTAGCAGAGTCTCACCATTGAATCGATTCAATTTTGTGTTACTATTTCAATTCGTCAAATACTCTAGATAGAAACTTGTGAGCTGGAAAATTGAAATATTGGGTTAAAGTTTAATATTGAATCAGAATTTGCAATAGTTCATCAATTTAATTGGTTTTTTTTAAAAAAAAAATTTTTTCGACTGGGCAAAGTAACGATAAGCAAACCACAGTTTTTATATCGGTTAGTACAAGTCGTCACATACTGTTTATATTGAAATAAAAGAACTGTCAGTCTACATCCAAAAACTAAAAATTACTTAAATAAAATCAATGTGTTTTTATAAATTTAAATAAATTAATAATTTTATAATATTCAACGACAAAAATCTAATAAATAATTAAAGCCACAAAATAGACATTCAAATTAAAATAATCATTTAAAATATAATGAGGTAAACTGTTCTGGATATTAAAATAATAGACGAAACCATAACGAC
>NW_025785747.1:0-20520 GCF_021130785.1 Homalodisca vitripennis | reverse complement strand
CAAAAATTATGTTATGAATTAAGATACCTTGGGTTATATTAAAATCATACTTTGATATGGTAGTATATCATTATAGCCATATTTATAACGTTGTTTTCACTGCTACCATATATTTATACTAACAGTCCTTCCATTTAAAATTTAACTAAAAAACTATTATAAGTCCTTCTCTAATTTCCCCTTATCTTCATAAGTATAAACGTTGTACATACTGTTTATTTAATAAAGATTAAAATTAATTGACTGTTCAAAGAACATCATACAATAATCCGTTGTCCAATATAATTGATAGTTTGTATGGATGCAAAGGTGATTCTAGCACACTCCACACCGTTGGGGGTTTCTTTGTTTTGGAACGAAGAATGTGACTGTTGAGAGTTGATATGTGTGGGAGGTTAGCTCGACGTATTAGTTTGTAACCTAAAATCCACATAATTTATAATTTGAGTGTCGTTTGTAACGCAATACCAGTGCTTACAATGTTCTTATATTAAATTAATATCGATCAATGCAACAACCTTCCCATTCCAATTGTACTTCTCCTTTTAATATTCAATATGTTCAGTAGAATAATTAAAAAGGCTATGGAACAACAATAAAAGAAATTCGTGTAAACTGTTTAGAAAGTAAAACGATACTATGGCTTGTTTTGGGTGCAAATATTACTAAAACTACTCCAGTGATAACAGTTGTTGTCTTTTTGCAACCACGTTTGACTCTTACGTTTTGATTAGAACCTTTTAATCTTATTAGACTTTTCTAATTATATCAGTAACCTGGACAGTTAGAACATCTTTTAAAGATTTATTTTAGAAGTAATATGAATAACATGTAACCTAAATTACACATTCAAGGACATATTTATGATTTACTTAGGTTTTGAAATCTATAATGGAAATGTTTTATAAAATTCCTAGGAAGTATTAAAAAATGTAAAGCAAACCAAATATTACTTTCTGAATCACTAAAACATTGTCATAAAATATAAAAAAAAAGTGAATACAAAATTGAATTGATTTCTAGATCTTATCTGCCAGTAGACTCTGCACTGGGTAATGCTAAAACAGTCTTAACTGATGTTGTGTAGGTATTGTTTTATATTAAACCGGATTTTTTGAGTAGGCTCTAAAGGGATAATAACTATATAGATCCTAATTATTGGAGAGTACTGATTTGGGGAGACGCTGAGGATTCTCTTTGTGCTGAAGGTATTTCAAGCCTATAAGTCGATTGACTGAGAGACCCTAAAGGGATAACTATATAGATCCTAATTATTGGAAGGGGTAATGATTCTTACGGGAGACGCTGAGGTTTCTCTTAGTGCTGAAGGTATTTACCAAGCCTATAAGTACAGATAATCGAGAGAGCTAAAGGGATAACTAGATAGATCTTATTTTTTGCATGTAATGATTTCGGGAAGACGATGAGATTCTTTCTTAATGCTGAAGGTTATTTCAAGCCTATAAGTCAGATTGTCGAGAGTGCTAATAAGGTTTATAACTAGATATATCTTAATTATTGCAGGTAATGGGATTTCGGGAGACGCTGAAGATTCTCTTTGTGCTGAAGGTTATTTCAAGCCTATAAGTCCGATTGAACGAGAGCAACCTAAAGGGATAACTATATAGATCCTATATTATTGGAGGTCAATGATTTCGGGCGTACGCTGAGGTTCTCTTAGTGCTGACAGGTATTGTCAAGCCTATAAGTCAGATAGCTCGAGAGAAGCTACAGGGATAAACTAGATAGATCTTATTTTTGCATGTAATGATTTCGGGGAGACCCTGAGATTCTCTTAGTGACTGAAGGTATTTCCAAGGCCTATAATGTCAGTGATTGTCGAGAGAGCTAAAGGGATACACTAGATATATCTTAAATTATTGCAGGAAATGATTACGGGAGAACGCTGAGAATTCTCTTAGTGCTGAAGGTATTTCAAACCTAATATGTCAGATTGTAGAGAGGCCTAAAGGGGATAACTAGATATATCTTAACTTATTGCAGGAAATGATTTCAGGAGACGCATGAGATTCTCTTAGTGCTGAAAGGTATTTCAAGGCCTAATAAGTCAGATTGTCGAGAAGAAGCTAAAGGGAATTAAACAGATAAGAATCCTAATTATTGCAGGTAATGATTACGGGAGAACGCTGAGATTCTCTTAGTGCTGAACGGTAATTTTCATAACCCTATATGTCAGATTGTATGAGAGGCCTAAAGGGGGATATATACTAAGATATATCTTTCAATTATTGCAGGAATATGACTTTCAGGAGACGCTGAGATTCCTCTTAGTGCTGAAGGGTATTTCAGAGCCTATATAAGTCAGATTGTCGAGAGGAAGGCTTAACAAGGGATTAAACCAGATAGATCCTAATTATTGCAGGTAATGATTACGGGAGGACCGCTGAGATTCTCTTAGTGCTGAAGGTATTTCCAAAGCCTATAAGTCAGATTGGTCGAGAGAGCTAAAGGGATAAAACAACAGATAGATCCTAATTATTGCAGGAAATGAATTACGGGAGAACGCTGGAAGATTTCTCTTAGTGCTTGAAAGTGAAGGTATTTCCAAACCTATATGTCCAGATTGTAGAGAGGCTCTAAAGGGTATAACTAGATATATCTTAATTATTGCATGGAAAATGATTTCAGGAGACGCTGAGATTTCTGCTTAGTGCTGAAGGTATTTCAAGCCCTACTACAAGATCAGATTGTCGAGAGAGCTAAAGGGATATAAACAGATAGATCCTAATTATTGCAGGTAATGATTTACGGGAGACGCTTGAGATTCTCTTAGTGCTGAAGGGTATTTTCAAACCTATATGTCAGAAATTGTAGAGAGGCCTAAAGGGATAACTAGATAAGATCCTTAATTTATTGCTGGAAATGATTTCGGGAGGAAGCTGAGTTTCTCATAGTTGGCTGAAGGAAAAATTTTCCCAAACCTATAAGTCCAGATTGGTCCGAGGAAGCTATAGGATAACTATTATCGATCCTGAATATTGTTTGCAGATGATGCTGGTTCTTTCTTCATCACCTTGAGGACAGATATTTGGTCTTAAAACAAAACCAAGTTAATTTAATGTGATATCAGATATTAATTGTCCAGGTACAGCAACGTTTAATGGTTAAAATTAAAAACAAACCGCTTTATCACCGTGCTATAAGCCATAGTGTGGTCTATGAAACTAAATCAATTTGTATTTATTAATAAATAATAATGTTTCATAACCGTTATTGAAAATTATCTATGGCCTAAACAACACACACCCCCCACGTAAAAAAAAGGAATACACAAAATGTTGTTACCCGCTAATACCAGAAATGAATCCAACATCAGGAAATACGTTTAAGGGAGGAGGGGACGTCTGATTGAAATATGTAAATATTTGTGATGAGCTTCATTTCTTGATATAAACGTTATATAATCGGACTCTTATTATTTGTGTTCAGTTTCAAAGATTTATTAATATCTTCCCTAAATGAGGAAAACAGGAAGTAGTAATACTTTACGGTATTCAAAATGAAAGTCATTAGAATGAGCAATTTTATTATTTATAAGAACGAAAAAAAACGGTTTTGAAGGATGATAATGTTTGACTCAAATTTATAAGAATGGAATTTTAGATAGCGGCCAATTAATTATGCACCAAAAATTTAAATTAATATAAAAGCCACGGTTATTTTATTATTCCTTGGGACTACATTTCTTACCAAGCCAACAACTCCCTAGCGAAGTTAAAAACAATACAATGAATTTAAACTTTTTTGCCTTCGTAATGGAAACTTTTACCTTAAAGCTTAATGGACTATGAAGTTTAAAACCAAATAAACATACAATTAACTGAGTCATTTACAAACTCACAAAGGCAACATTTTAATAATGAATTCAATTATTACTGCTAATATTGGTGGTTTAGTTTCACAATTAAGTGTGCTCTTTCAGTAACTTTAAATTAATTCAGGGTAACTAATTAAAAGACGTGTCTTTTCAACCTTTTTTCTGAATCTCTCCAATCTCGTCATACAATTTGGCCTGATTTTTTACTTACTTTTTTTTCGTCTCATGTCATGGGCGCAGATTTTTTAAAATAAACAAAGTCTTTATCGTTTATTTCATTGCAAATGAAATTCTCTCTTGCTACAAGCTCAAATTGCGTCTCCATCATATTTTTTCTAACGAAGAGCATATAAATAAAATAAAATTTAGTTCCCAATTTAATTACAATATGCCATTTAAAAAAAGAATATCCAAAAACACCTAATAAACCATATAAATAAATTTATTATTCAATGCAAAAGTAGTATAGAAGTCTAATACGCTTATTAGTGTTTGTTACTTGCCAATATCCTTGATATTTCATCAATTTTAAATCTATGATATTACCGCGTCGTGCAATTTGTTTTTTAATTCTTAGCGTTATGATTATCAATACAAATAACATTTTCAATTATAAACGTTCCTACTAGATTGTTATTGGTTTGAATCGAAAGTTCTAGTTTGTCTTGTTGGTTTGAGGCGAAGTGTACTTACACACTGATATTAACGATGTGTTTTCGTTGTATGGTTGGACAGTTTTTAATAACATTATTGTATAAAAACTATTAAATTGATCAACAACTTGGGAGTAAAGATTTAATGATTACGGGAGTAATTATTAAACTGGAAAATACAATATAAAGACAAAAGTGGAATACAATATTTTATGAACTTTTATATTCGTAGATTTCTTAAGATCCAAATCTAAAATAAGAACCAAAAACCTTAATGAAAAAACTGGTATTGTGGATACATTTTTTCATTATTTAAATATTTTTTTTTTTTTTTTTTTTTTTTTATCATAACTGTGTTTTGAAATATGCTCGGTAATCCACCAAACATATGTTAGCATACAAGTTGCAGGCTTAAAAATTCTCATATATATCAAATAAATAATATAGTATATATATATATATATATAGTATAATATATATATATATCATTATATTATATATACTAATATATATATATATCATATCATAGTATATATTTATATATATATATCATAAGGGTTAATTTTATAGTTTATAAACGGACATAAACGCTTTATAGAAAAAAAGACTGCTCATAAAAGCAGAATTGTATTATAAAAACTGACTATTGAGTGTTAAGCTCAAGCTATTAACTTTTTAAAAATTTAGTTATTTAATGATACCACCAAAAATAAGAAAATAAAAATTTTTTTAGAATATCGACGTAAGATCAAAATTATCAAGTCAAACCACTCTGGGTCTCAAGATTGACTGGGGAAATGTTATCGTGGGAAAAGGAAAACGGGTTTTTTGTAACGAAAAAAGTTTGTGATGACCAATTAAGGATATATGAATGGCTCAACTCTTAAATGAAGGAGGGACTCGAAATATTCGGGTCATTTTTTTATGCAGTTGGCCACAGGATACTATTACATATATGGTATGTATAAGTATACTATATATATATATATACTATATATATATATGGATATATATTATATATATTAGTTTACAACGATTTCATCTGTAATCCCCATGGCTATAGGTTATAGGGAAATTTACATTTTTTTTATGCAACAACCTTCTCGGCTTTATCTTTTTTTTAATTTTCTATATGATATATAATATTATATATATATATATATATATATATAATATTATTCAGCTGTACTGTTGGTGCGGGAGTGAGTGGAAGAACACACTTAAGACAACTGTCAAGGTCACGGAAGCCAGTGGCCCTCTATCAGTATCAATCACGAATATTTCAGTGATAAGCTAAAATAACTGTAAATTGGGATTTCGTTTTTTAAGGAAAAAAGGAATGCAATCTCAACGCTTTTGATTTGTATCCACGATAAGATTTTTGTAAGTTGTTAAGATTAAAGCGAGAAGGTGTGTGCATAAAAAAATTGTAAATTTCCTAACTAACTAAAGCCATGGATTACAGATGAAACGTGCTAAACTAATTAAAAAGCCGCTAAACAGGGGTTTTATTAAAAAGCAATCTAAGGAAAAATCCCGGACCAATATGGAAATTATTAACGTATTTTATAAACATTTAGAAAACAAGTTTAAAGATAGACATAAGGAATCAAAAAAGATAGTTTATTTACAGTAATTTATTTAAAAATTTAAGGGGAAATTCTAAGGGGAAACTTGGAAGGTTTTAAACAGAGGGTAAGTGGTCAACAAACCAAAAGTAAAATGGTTTGATTTATTTAAAAGAAAGACAATATAAAGCAGTAGTTGAACCTTTAGCTGTAAGCTGAAAGACATTTTTAATAAATATTTCTTGTTACCATTTCTGTAAAAATTCAAATAGATTAAACAATAATAACTCATAAAACATTTAATCTTGAGCTGATGGATTGTAACAGGACAGCTTTAGCTAACCAACCGTTGTCGTAATATCAAATGTTTCTATTCCTCCTGTATTAAGATAATTTGAAAAATCTAGAAAAGAGCACAGTAAACTATTTGAAAAACTGGAACTACACCAGGGTCTTGGATGGAGTAAAATTCGACAGTGATGTAAGAGTTCATTGTAAGGAATTTAATAATGTATTCCTGTAATTATTATAAATCTAATCATTTGAGACAGTGGGTTTTTTTTGTCTGAAAGGCTTAAAACACGCTATGGTAATTCCGATTTTTAAGAAAAGGGTTCAAGGGATGCTTGCAATATAACTTATAGACCGATAACTTTTACTATTCTTTCCTTTGCCCAAAATTGGATTTATGGAAAAACAGAAGTTAGTTGATATTTTTTTGGAAAAAAAAATAACATGACCTTAAGTCAGAAAAAAATTTGGGTTTAAGAAGTGGTATAATTAACAGAACGCGTCGCACTAATAGAATTTTATGGTACAGGTATATCTAAAAGTGTCAAACGTATGTGGAGGAGAAAAAGTTAGTGGCCTATTTTTAGGACATAGGCAAAAAAGCTTTCTACACTGTGAATTCATAGGACATTTTGCTAGAAAAGTTAACGAATATATTGTGGGGGTTAGAGGAATTAGTAACACAAACATGGTTATAAGGAAGTTATTTAACAGAGGGAGGATGCAATGTGTTTAAAGTTAACGGAGGTAGTAGTAGTAAGTGTGAGATGAGGGGAACATCAAACACGGTGTGGCGACAGGGGCTCAGGGTTTTTATGGGGTTACGTTATTTTTAATATACATTAATGACTTGTGCCCAATGCTAAATTAAATTGCTAGTATCACTTCTTTCGCTGATGTATACTGCTTTGTTTATTCCGAAGAGGTATTGAAACGAAGTAGCTATTAAGATGAAACAGGGATTTGCTTTCGATTCTATGGTGGTTTTGTAAAAAAACAATATGGATTGAGCCCAAGAAAAAACTCAATTTATCAATTTCTCTATCTTAGAAAGGAATAATAAAACAGGGAAAATAAAATTGTTTTGAAATTAAAACTTACTTGTATAATCGGATGGTTGCTGTGAACTAAAAGGAAGCACGGAGCGTAAAAATATTTAGGAATTATTATTAGATGAAAAATTTAAATTGGAAAGATTCACAACTACACACACCTCAAACAATAAATAAAATTAATACAACAAGGACTCTTTATTATTATTCGGAAAGTATGTGTAGTTGATAGTTTATTAAGAACATTATATCTTTCATTAAATCTTTCATTCGCAAAAAGGACTTGCTCCACCGGGGCAAGCATATATATATTATAGTATATATTATATAGCCATTGATAGCGGGAGGGAAGGGGAGGGATGGAGTTTATTCGACATATTCCTTCCATAGGTTTGTTTTTCAAGTAGGGCGTTTGATCAGGTTATTGCAGTTGTTTTCTAATTATCGTTATAACCGCGACAATAAAAATGTAATTATATGTATTACCAATCGTTACCTATTTTATCCTTTTCTTCAGAGCTGGCGAGGAACCTTCATTTTGTCTATTGATTGCTCAGGAAATCTATTATCTGAGCATAATAACGGTATGAGTTACGTTTAAAATGCCTCATGACCGTCAATATCATGTGGTATATACTAGAAATTAGTTTTACTTCACCTTTCGACTGCCGCTTTAAATTGGAATATAATTAGTACTATATTATACTATACAGAATGGTAAACATTTAGTTTGCAAACCCAATTAGTAATCTGAACATTGTATGTTGTTACAATGTTGCTAAACGTTCTGTATAAATATTTTATGTTTATTATGGCTATTTTGTGCAGTGTCTGCCACCCGAATAAAAAGAACTAGAGAATTCCGAGATGGCAGGGATTGTGAAATTAAGATTTATCTAGACGGTTGGTTTAGTTAATAACAAATAATGACAATTTACCGTTAGAACATTATTATAACCTCATACAGAAATTAACTTAATTTTCACCTAAACACTCTTTGCTTTAGATTTAATTTGGTTTCCTTAACTGTTAGAATTTTTGAAGTTTGAAGTACGGTTAGTTATGAATCCGATATTGAAGATCTATTTGAACTGAGGTGTATGTCATACATTGACATTCCTCTCGTATAGACTGATGCTGTTTAGTTTGTAACGCTGTCTCAGTATGTGGAATCAATAGTGGTTCTGTGTGAGATACATCAAAAAAATAATCTTTCGCATATATCATTATCTAACTGGAGGTGCTGAAAGAGAGAGATTTTTGCAATACCATCCTAACAAAATTAGGTTCTTATTTTTATACCTCCATGTAACTACCTTATTTATAACAAGACAACTCAGAATATCCAAATGATGAGAGGCATAAATACTCCAAATAAATACGCTGTTAGCTGTAAACTATCTCCTCTTAGAGTAACAGGGGTGTCATAGGCAATCTCTTTTTGGAACTGTATTTAAATCACTTCAGGCTACCATATGATATCATCATTTCCATCATATCCGTTTCCAAATATTGAATATGTATGCAGACTGAGGTCAGGGTCCTGAATCAGAATTGGAGTTCAAACTATAATACATGTTGGAATTCTTCGTAGAGATGTGTGGGCCTCAACCAAACTGATGTGTTAGACGTTTACTAGATAGTTCTGGAACAGGCGGACCTTTATTCAATTTGACAGCACTGATATCTAAATACAGTTGAGTTTCTGAATTACGCGAGGATAAAAATTGGTAAAATATCTAAATAAATTGACTTTTACAGAAAACATTGCAAGGTCTCATATCTTAGGAAAATAATATACGCTGTTAGAACCTCAGACTACTTTCAATCAATCTATCCCATATCTGACCTAAAGCTAAAAGATAACTTTTGATAATTTATGTATCGATCGTTTAACAAAATATTAAGCTACAGACTTAATGCACCAAAACACTTGTATGTGCCGATGACAGAGTAGTCTATATGCAGGACTTATACGCAGATAAGTACAAAATACTGTCTGTGACTGTAGCACTTTTTATCAGTACCTAGTACTCTATCGACTATCCCATTATAACACCCTCGCACTAGCCATAACCTATAAGGACGGGATAACAAGGCTTAAAAGGGAATGGGCCATTTTTTGTAAATTCCCGTAATGAAGCTCGCATTGGTCGTAATGCTATCGATAATCTTGGTGGCATTACAAATGAGGGGGTGTGTTAGGGTGGAAGTAAAATTTCAGAATGAGTAATAAATTAAGCAAGCAAGAATCTCTCTCTCTCTCTACCTCTTACTTCAACAAAACTGTTATTAGTCTTTCTCTCCAATATGTTATCATTTGAAGATGTACATAAATGGGGATACCAGTGTTAGCTTATCTTAAGAGAACAATTAAAGTCTAAAAGTGAGAGCAATGTCAATGACAGAATGGGATTTCCTTGATCGGCTCTAACTTTTTAACACCACTTAATGGTTGTGATGTCTTATCAGAGTTTTATTCAACGTGAATTTTCCAATCTGAAGACACTCAAGAGTTTAAAAAATGGTATCTAGAGTGATTTCATATGTATTAGATAGTGAATTCCACTTAAATACAAAGATTCAATTGAAGGTTTTAGTCGTTAACAGGTAAGGTATGAAATCATTTCTATACTTTACTGTTTATGTGTTTATAAATGTATACAAATTTGATTCAAAGATTACAAACCCTATCTGTTTTACATGTTCTAAAAATGCATTACAAAAGTCTTTTCAATTTCTGTCTGTTTTAAAAAGTTCCGAATATATATGACATTTATTATATTGTGATTATAGCGAATTTCGTTAAGAATATGTAGTGCTTTACAATATTAAATGTGTGCCACCACAAAAATATTTATTTTTACTCGTCTTGAAAATATATTCATTTTACTGATCAAAACACACTTTAAATAATTCATAAAGGTTTATCAGGACGATTTGATTGGGTTTGTACTCTAGCCAGATTTAAGAGTTTTACGTGAAGTCGCAAATTTAAACAACTTAATTGAAGGTTTTACCATAGATCCTTTCCTTATTGGGTACTGTGGCCTCGGCGATGGATTTTTATATATCGATTAATCTTTTGTACTGAATTTCTGCTACGAAATATCGATTGTTGGCACAAAATGACATAAACACTATTGCGTACATATCTTAAACATTTTCGGTTATTGCAACAAAATTTGAAAATACATTACTGTATAATTATAAGTTATTATTTGAAAATAACGTGTTGATTGAAATGTCTAATGCATATTATAAAGAAATTATTTTAACGGACTTTTTAAGATAAAGACCTATTCAAAACTCAAAGTAATTATTTTGAGTTTTAATTATAATATTAATGTTAACTTACTAACATTTTAAACTAATTAAACAAACTTGTGTTAATTCTTGTGAAAGACTGATAATAAATTGTATCTATAAAAAAACGTATATAATATTTTGACGTTAAGTTTGAATACAACATGCGTAGAGCTAAGAGTTCAATTATTTAGTCTTAAATTTGAAGAATAATGAAGATATTGATCATATCTGTAGTATATATTTATTATTATTAAAGATGTTCATGTAATGTAATTAAATAATTATCGAAATATATTCACCACGTTAATGTTGGCTATTCAGAAATGATTCCGTTCTACTTAATGTGTTTGAATGGCTAGACAATTATAACAAGGAGATAAATAGAGGAAACTGTGGAATTAAAAATATATACTTATTAGATGTTTTAAAAAGCCTTATGTTCATATTTGTGGTATAAATTAACTGTCCAGGATGAAGGCTGTATATCTAGTGTTACTGTTGGTGGCCGTGACTGCCGCCTTGGACTTAGACCAGCAGTTGGAAAGAGATGAGATTATTGATGCCGTGAACTCGGGACACTCTACGTGGACGGTAAGTTCAATTTAATTAAATGTAACCAGCAATTAAAAATAAAATAATAATTAGGATTTTCTCCTTGATGACAAACAATTTTTATGTTCAGTTAAGGTTTGGTTATTTGGATAGTTGTATTTGATGACTATACAACGAACCACCTTATCATTACTAAACAGATACTAGGGAACTCACTAGATTGAAGGTCGATAGATTATCATTTACCATAACTATAGTAAGTTAGTTATTTAAAAATTCAGAATCTTGTGTTTCTATATTTGATTTAGTCACAGTTTGCAGAATTAATTTATAGGGAATATTAGTTATTAGAATATATATTATTGTGTTATTTTCTTTATATACTTGGATAATATAATCTTGTATAAATGTTTAACAAAAATACGGAGTCATATGTATTATTAATTTTCTAAACATATAACTTACAGGCAGGCAGAAATTTCAACCCTTCCATCACGAAAAAGTACATTAAACATTTACTCGGCACGTTCAGGCGGCCGGAAGGAAGCCGACTCCCTGCTTTGGTGGACGATGGCCTTGAAATTGATCTTCCAAAGAACTTCGATGCTCGTGAGAAGTGGTCCAAGTGCATCTCTCTCCAAGAAGTTCGGGACCAGGGACCATGTGGTTCTTGTTGGGTCTGTATGCAGTTACATTAATATTACATGTTGTATAATTTATACAATTTACAAAGTAAACTCATTAACTTAGCTAAAATTTCTAATGAATCCAGTAATTATGTTCATACATTCTATCTCATCTATGCTAACAATGTCCTTCTCACATTATCTTTAGAGCTCCTCCATTTTGTCAAATTTATTACAGATTTAATTTTCCTTCCAGATTTCAATACATTTTGAAAATTTTCATTTTGCCTTTCATAAATAGTTGTGTTGGAAAAAGGACATTATTATCTGTGATAATTGCAGCATCGGAGAGCAGAAGAGCATCGTAAAACGGTAATATTTTCTTTCAGTAACTTCTCATAGATTGTTGATTCAGAGATAAATGACGATATTGATTAAAGAATTAAGCGCACAACGAACGAGAGAATTTAACTTTATGTGATTTACCAGGCTGTTGGAGCCGCTGCCGCCTTCACGGACCGTTACTGTATAGATCCAAGATGGCATTTAATGGCCACCTGTCCGCCGAAGAGTTACTGAGTTGCTGCTATGAGTGTGGTGACGGCTGTAATGGAGGGTTTTTTCAGAACATGGCTTGGGGATATTTTGAAAGCACTGGGATTTTCACCGGTGGTGGACTAATCACTCTTCACGAGGTAAGTTCATTGCGTGGGAGGGACTGGGGGAATATAGTAAGTAAGTAAAACAATTTAGGATTACGCCATTCTCTATCTGGGCTGATTTTAATCAAATTCATTTGCAAAGAATTTTCAAACCATTCACAAGTTAAGCCTGAAGGGCGGGCACTTCTTGTGGTACAGATTTGCACAAAATAGGGTAACAGGCTACAAGTTACGGTCTATGTTAAATTGACGATCCAGGAACTTATTCTGCCATGCTGTATTATATATTTTATACATAATGTTGATTTGGATAATAAGTTGGGGTGTTCCATGTTAGTTATTTACATAAAAAATATTTACTTGAAAAAACAGACAATAATTAAGGATATATGAATGACATAAATTATTTTTTGTTTTTAGTTGGGGATGCTAATTTAAAATTAATAAAATGCATCAGTAATGTTGCATTTAATCTTAAAATTACTTTTACATAACACTCATATCATAAATGCTGCTAGGGCTGCCAACCTTACACTCTTCCCACTTGCGAGCATCCATGTCCCCGGCAAGAGGAAGAAACTGTATAGGCTTACGGCAACCTGCCTACTCCTCCCTGTCCAAAAGCAAATGCTATAACAAAAAAGTACTAAGGATCATTCTTTCATCAAAGACCATCATAAAGGTAAGTTTCTACAGTAAGCTATGGCAAACAGGAAATATTGTAAGCAGGATAATTATCTTGAAATAAATTTAGGTATAGTTTTGTTCCACAACAGTTTAAGTTGTTTAGTAACAAACAATATATCCGATAAATTCGGAATAATTTCAATTATTACATTGTAAATTAGATTATATATTGAAAATAGCCATGTTAAAAATCTGTGGTTTTTTTTTTTTTTTTTTTTATTTTTTTTTTTTCAGTAAAAGGAGTACGTTTTCGATAAGCAACAAACGTGAAAACAAGGACCCAGAAGGAGAGTTATTTAATTAACCGGTCCTCTGGAAGCAATCGTTCACTGGTTTATGAAGATTTTCTAAAGCTACTAGTCTGTAAAGAATACTTTATTATTGTTTCTAGTAAGTTAATTCAATTACTACTGCAGTTATAAAAGGTCAACATATTATACCTTCCCGGATAATGTTGCGAATTAAGAATAAGTTTAATTGACATTTAAATCATATATTAATATGATGGTTAATAATATAGCCATCTTAATAATGATGGTCATATTATGACGTAGGCCTATTCACTTTTGCCATATAAATTTAATATTTTTTAAAAGTATAATAAATTTAAAAACATTACAAATCCCTCCTTTCTTTCTTAACATGGCATTAAGTTATAATGTGAATTAAACAGTTTGTTGTATGTATTTTTGTGGATACTTATCGATTATGCTCTATGAAGAAAGTATTGTAATAATTTTTTTCAGTAAAGTTAAAACATTGTTTAAAAACATTTGATTTTGACTACGTGGTTTGTTTTGTTTACTGAGGAGTGTACCGCGCACACGTCGGGGGGCTACCTGGGAGGGCATGCCACGTTAAAGTGATAGGTGGGGGGGTGGAGTAATGCAACGTCCCTTACTGGCTGGTGGCCAATTCCTGGAACAGTGATTGGGGCGATCATGGTTTCTTCATGATAAAGAGAGGGAAAACGATCGGAGTGTGGCTTTGAGGATGACATGTCTGGCGGTTACCCTGACGTTTAGTTTTTAAACTATTTAATATTTATCAATTGTTTCATATAATTATATAATTTGAGTGACGTTTCTAACACATAACAGTGCTGACAATCCTCTGAAATGAAATAATATCAAATTAATGTAATAATCTTACATTCTCAAATAATCGTCTCTTTATAGTTTTCAATATATTCAGTATACATAAATAAAAAGGAAGACAACGGCAAATACAAATTTATGTAATATGTGTATGAAATAAAACGAAACGTGAAAACTTATTATTGTGTACAATTTATTATTAAAACTACCCATTTAATGAAAGTTGTAAGCCTTTCACTCTTAGTTATGTATTAACATATTTGGTAACTTACAGAGTTTTATAACTAAACAAATCTGTGTTACGATAATAGTAGTAATATAAATACATATACCCAAAAATAGATTCCTAAGATGTTACTTCAATTTGTACCTCTATTCCAATAAATATGTAGCATAAAACATAAATTGTAAAAAATTGAAATCAAAACTTAAGATGATAAGTCTTAAGAAATCTAGAAATTTCACTGAATAATTTAATCATAACAGTACATGCATATAATCCTGTAGGATATAATTCTCTTGTTTGTTTACCTGTCAATAGAAATCTGTACTGGGTACTGCATAAACAAGGTCTTAAAATGCACAGCCCTGAGGGAGTTGAGGAGGCAGCATTACTGTTAATTTTGTTGATATCAACAACTGTGTCCAATACTTCAACAGCCTCAACCTCACAATAATCTCTTCAAAAAACCAAAGGTTTTAAATTTTTCTTTGCGCACTTGCGGGCAGACCTAGTGCGGAGCCTGCCATCTTGATGGCTGACTCCACACTGGTCAGAAGTCTACTCTTTCAAAAATTCGCTTGGAATGTATACTTTGGTCGAGGACTCTGACATGGAATGTGCACATTGATCATGTTTGGCGCCAAAATCGGCTCAGGGCATATTTGTTCTGAGGTCTGTAGCAAAATACTGCCCGACGGGTCAGGGTACTGATTACGGCGTATTTTTTATGGGCTTGATATACCACCCACCTTGGTCCTCTATAGGATCACTCTATAGTGATCCTTTGGGGAGCTTGCCGCTAACAACTCAGTTCCAAGAGTTTTTCAGACTCCAAAAAAATGCAATTTCGGAATCTATCGCAAAAATCAAATTCTAGAGGAGTCGTGCAGGCCTGGTTTTCAAGACATTGCAGCTGTTGACTCTGCCATGTCTCTACATATTGGAAACAACTATGTTTTGTGTGAATTAATGTTACCTTAACCAGAGGCCAAGACATACACTTGCTATGAGCCACGTGGCACAGAGCAAAAACTACCGAACATGGTAGACACAGAACGGTGGTTTATGAACGGCGGCCTTCACAAGCGGGTGTTCAATTCCTCAACAGACTGCCCAATTCCATCAAAGCATGCTCCAACGACAAAGGCGTTTAAGACTCGCCTAAAACGAACTTTTCTTGGTTGTCTCAAGCGTTTTTATTATGGCAGGTGTGAGTTTTTGGCTTTCAACTGGGAGGACCGCCCCAATTTGAAAGGAATAGTTAGGACACCGCTGTTCGAAGTGAGTGGGTTGGCATTGGCGATGATTGAAAGAGGTGTGACTTTAAACATTATTATGTCTGTATGTGTATTATAGTATTTTGGGCATGACTTAAATTTTAGGATCTTATTATTAAATTGACGTTTGCCATACGATTGTATTATTGTCTCGAGCAATAAAAAAATATAAAAAACCCCGAATTGTTGAGAGGCTTAAAGGGCTAGATAGGTATTGATTATTTGCTGCTGATGAATGGGAAGAAGTTCCCTTACACCTCAAGGCGTTTCAAGCCTTAAAACTGCAAGTGTCACTGTCCCTTGCCGGTATTTACTGTATACATACGAAACTGAAGAAAAACTTTTGGTATGAGCTTTTGTTACATCGGAGATAGAGTTACATGGCATGGATACCTTGTGATATAAGATATTATTATATATATATATATACACGATGAAAATTATATATGTATATTATATATATCTATATATATATATATATATATATTTATCCTTATATGTGCAAAATGTGTAATGTTCTTTAAAACCTTTATATATATAGGTTCACAAATTCCTCTCTTGAAGTATAAGCCACCTTCAGAATTGGATCCCCCAGTTTTGATTCCTCTGATCAACCCTATAGAGCAGTTTTTAAATGATTAATTATTTCTAACAATTCTGATCCTTCATTTGCAGTTACTTTACCAAAAAAACAATAATTTAAACAAAAAAAACTGTAATAATGAATATAAAGGATTATATTGCTGAAGCCAAAAAGACAACTGAGTGACACAAACCTACTTATAACATTTTAAATAGAGATCTTTAATGAAGAAATTTGGTTCAAAAAAATATCTTAATTACATAAAGAAGAAAATGCCTGTACAAGGAAAAAACTTAAGTGATCATTCCATCAATTTACTAATTAATAAATCTCCGGAAAACACCTACAATTCTTACATATTGCTCATAATCCACAAGAATATTTCCAAAATTCCACCAGGAAGACCAATTGTAGCTTTCAATATCTTCTCCAACTGAAGAGAATTTCTTCTTTTGTTTATGACCAATTTAAAAGAATTTGTGGACTAAATTCTTCCTTCTTTCGTGACAAAAAACTAATAGTAATGATTTTTTGCACCTTGTGAAAAATTTTAGCTCAACATGATTCTGAAAATACTAAAATTAGCAACAGATCGATGTCCAATCATTGTAACACTAAATATTGAACACCAACAAAGGTATTGATTCTGTTACATACTACTTAAACAAAACGTCCAAAAAATACACTTGCTTCGTCAGATTTTGTTTTAAAATTAATAAATTCCATTCTATCTATGAATTGCTTTAGGTTTCAATTAACTTTTATCTTCAGCAAAAAGGGACAGCCATGGGAACAAGAATGGCTCATTCTTATGCTAATATTGTGATGGGTAAGCTGGAACATGATTTTCTAGAAACACAAACATACAAACCCCATATTTTGGAAAAGTTACATTGACGATATCTTTCATGATATGGACATGTGAGTAACGTACAATTTAAACATTTTTTAACAATCATGAAACACTATTTACGTGGGAGATATCTGATTCAATTGTCGAGTTTCTTGGATATAGATATTTTTATTGTGAAAATCAGAAAGTTGGAAAATTTTTTTTTTTATTTTTTTTTTTTTTTTTTTTTTTTTTTTTTTTTAAGATCAATATAAAAAAAACCAACACATTTCAATATCGTACATTATGACAGTTGTCATCCGTTCCCATGTCAAAAAAAGCTCATTCCAAAGGGTTTAGCTAAAATGAGGCCAAAAATTTATGCGTTGACAAATATACATTAGAACAATATATTGATAATTTATTATACGCATTTTCCAAATATGGGGTTATCCACGCAAACTTTTAAACAACAAAACTTAAACACTAAATCACTATCAATTGGAATCAACTAAAAATCTAAATTTGAAATTAATGATTCCAAAGTTTTTAACAAAAATACCACCCTGGACTTTATTAAAAATTAACAATATACTTCGTGTAGCATACAGTTTATTGGACAGCTCTGGCATTCAACTAAATACATTTTCAAAACACATTCTAAAAATTAAGATTTTGTGATAAACACATATATATATAAATATTAATTAAGAAATCATTTAAAATGTATTATACAGTTTCTATATTTTCGGCTTAAGCCGTCTTCAGGAAATTAACAAACATATAAATAGGGGCTATAAGAACCTAATCAAAATAAAACTAAACATAAAACGGAAAAATGAAAAATTATGAAAATGAATTATGTAGAATGGTAAACATTATGAGTTATAATTTATAAATTCACTTTGTTGACTAAGTCACCTCCAAATTAATCCACTTGCAAAATTTAGATTTAGTGGACGAGTTGATGGGCTTGTTCCATGGCTCTTAGACTGTTTGTACTTAAATTTTCTGATACTTTTCTAATTGGTTTCACTGAATATGTGTCTTCAAAAATTTAAAATTATATATTAAATACCATGTGCCACTAGAGGTTGCTCTGTTTTTTATGTTTATATGCATTCCTGTGCTCCTGGTCATCCTTGTTCTAAGAGAATTTATCGTTGAGCCAATATAATCTTTAGGGCATTATTTGCACAGAATTTGTGTAAACAATATTTTTTGATTTCCGCATGTTATGTCTTCAAATATACTGTATTATTTTTTTGTAGAACTTCTTGTAATTGTTTTTGAAGTTTAGAGCACATGTTGCAAAAAATAATCACCTGGGTTTATTGCAAGGATGTGACCCAACTGTCATGGTTTCTTGGTCTTTGTGCTTAGGTAATTTTGGATTGGACTAAAATATCTTTCAAAACTGGTGGTTTTCTTAAATCCTTATTTTTAGAATGTTTTTGAAAATGTTTTTAGTTGAAGCAGAGCTGTCCAATAAAAAACTGTATGCTACTCGAAGTATATTGTTATTTTTATAAAGTCCAGGGTGTGTATTTTGTTCACAAAACTTTGGATCATTAAACTGTCAAATTTAGATGTATTTTTTCCAATTGATAGTGATTTAGAGTTTAGTTTGTTGTTTAAAAGTTTGCGAGGATTAAACCCCTTTTGGAAAAAATGCTGATAATAAATTATCAATATATTGTTCTAAGTGATCATTTGTCAACGCATAAATTTTGGCCCTCTTTTTGCTAAACCCTTTGCAATGGCTTTTTTGACATGGGACGGATGACCAACTGTCATAATGTAGATATTGAAATGTGTTGGTGTTTTTTATATTGATCTTAGTTTTCAACTTCTGATTTTCTATAAAAATATCTATATCCAAGAAACTCACAATTGAATCAGATATCTCCACGTAAATAGTGTTCAGTGGATTGGAAAAAAATGTTTTAATTGTTCGTTACTACATGTCCCATTATCATGAAGATATCGTCAATGTAACGTTTCCAAAATATGGGTTTGTATGTTTGTGTTTCTAGAAAATCATTGTTCAAGCTTACCTCATCACAAGATTAGCATAAGAAGGAGCTTTCTTGTTCCCATGGCTGTTCCCTTTTTGCTGTAGATAAAAGTTATTTTGAAAAAACCTAAAGCGAAATTCATAGTTAGAATGGAATCCCCCCCCCCCCCCCCCCCCCCCCCCCCCCCCCCCCCCCCCCCCCCCCCCCCCCCCCCCCCCCCCCCCTCCCTCCCCTTCCCCCCCCCCCCCTACCCCCCCCCCCCCCCCCCCCCCCCCCCCCCCCCCCCCCCCCCCCCTAGATTTTTAAAACAAAATCTGACGAAGGAAGTGCAACGTGTTGGGACGTTTGTTTAAGTATAGTATGTAACAGAATCAATTCCTTGTTGGTGTATCAATATTAGTGTACAATTGAGTGGACATCGACTGTTGCTAATTTAGTATTTTCAGGAAGAGGTGGAGCTTAAATTTTTCACCAAGGTGCATAAAATCGAATTACTATTTTTTCACGAAAGAAGGAAGATTAGTCATCAATTCTACATATCTCTTTAAAAATGGTCATCTGCATAAACAAAAGAAGAAATTCTGCTACAGTTGGAGAAGATAGTAAAGCTACCATTGGTCTTCCTGGTGGATTTGAAATAATATTCTTGTTGGATTATGGGGCAATATGTAGAATGTTGGTGGTTTTCGGGAGATTTATTTATTAGTAAATTGATGGAATGATCCCACTTAAGTTTTCTTGTTAAGGCATTTTTCTTTATGTAAATTAGAGATTTTTTGAAATAAAATTCATCATTAAGATCTACTTATTTTAAAATGTTATAAGTAGTTGTGTCACTCAGTGTGTCTTTTTGCTTCAGGAATATAATCCTTTATATTCATTATTACAGCTTTGTTAAATTATTGTTTTTTGGTAAAGTATCTGCAAATGATGGATCAGTAAATGTTAGAAATATTTATATTTAAAGAAAAACTGCTCTTCTAGGGTGATCTGGATTCAAAAACTGGGGGGATCCCAATCTGAAGGTGGCTTTAAACTTCAAGAGAGATTTGTGAATTCTTCTCAATCTGCTTCTTAATTTTGAATCGTTATTTAAAAAGTAATGCTTTATTCTAACCTTTCATGAAATCTCTAACGCGGATCAGAAACCAATTTTATGTCGGTCAAATTTTGGAGTTGGTGCAAAGTTAAGCCCTTTGGTAATATTATCAATTTCAGTTTGTTTTAAAGTGTAGTTGGATAAGTTAATATA
>NW_025785746.1:0-20481 GCF_021130785.1 Homalodisca vitripennis | reverse complement strand
TTTTGGTATTCAAAGTTTTATTTTTAAATGTTATTCTTGGTGAATTTTTCTTATGGTTGGTCAGGTTGGTCAATTAATTAACTTACTGTTTAGTTAATTGTCACAAAATAAAGCTTTTGTATAAAGTGTTGTCCGTAACTTCATCTAACTATTAAAACATTCTATTGATACATTTCGGAACCATAGCTGCTGCTATAGGATCACTGTTAATGTTTTGAATTATAATAAGATTTAATGATATAAACACTTTTTGCAAGTAACTTGCAATTAATTCTCCTTAATCAGTTTTAAAATATTACAATAAATAACTAATGGAAAGGTTTTTAATTATTAACTTTTAATGTTTTTCGGAAGAGTTTTCTATAGTTTATAGGATAAATGTTGGCTAGTTTTTGGTTACCATTATATAAAACATGTCGGTACCCTGTAGATTCAAAATAGAACTGACGATGACTTTCAATTACAACTTAACTTTCTTGATGATTAAGACAAGGTACCATTAATAGGAGTTATAGAACATATCGGTTTACAGATTGATGATCATTACTCTGGGAGAGTCAGAAAATTTAAATATTTTACCTGTATGATTCTTCTTCTCTTGGAATCCACATTTTGAGCAGTTAGTTCATGTTAAAGTAACTGTTTCTCTCCAAAATATTATTGGGCCTAGATAGGGTTAAATACAGGGTAAATACAGGGTAAATAATTTAGATATTTAGATTTCTTACTGAATGTTAGGTATAGGTAAACTGCTGTACACGTATTACATAACCACGGTTGCTACATGACATTTTTGTGGTTTTAAGTGGTTTTGGATGCTGTTGACACGGATAGTGCGGACATTATCTTCACGTATATTGAAAAAGACTTAGCGGATTGTTTTGTCGTTTTAATTTAAAGTTGTTTTATCAATTTAAGAGCACTCGATGTGCTGTATCCCGTTGGCCCTGACGTTCTTGGTGTGTACTGATTTATCCTGTTGGACCTTGAAGATTCCCACACCAACGTTTTCCCAACACATGTACGTACAATATGACCAAATTTAACCTCCACCGATAAGTTTACTTATCTCCACCATTTAGAAAAAAGTGGTCGCATCACAATAGAAGCTAGAGAAGTCCAATATATTCCGAGGTATAAAATTAAATAAAAAAAATAAATGTATTTTTTATGTTTAGGTAAAATAATATCCTTTTCGATGCGTCATTATATGCTCAAAATAATTTGTTGGAAATTTGTTTGCATCTTGTTAATACAAATTTTAGTGTAAGACGTACTATTAAGTAGTATCTATATGTCACCCGTTCTCTATCATTATATTGAAATAAATTAGTGTATTTTTCTATAGTGTTGTCTTATAATTATATGGGGAAATCGATTATTCTCCAGGACTTCCTCTTAAGAAAAGGAATGAGCTTTCGTAACTCAAAAGCTACGAGATAATGAGGTCGTTTTGTATTGGCATTTAATCAGTCAGTATGATTTGCAAAAGTAAGTGGAACGTGTTATTTATTACTCAAAAGATTCACATTACACTGACCGTTTGCACTTGTGTTTAAACAGCTTGAATAATTATATGTCAAAGTGATGAAATAAACGAGGGTAAGGTATATCGAAAATAACTAAGGTTAGAAACGATTTCACCCAAACATTTCCCGTCAGAGCTCAGAAATGTCCGGATTCTGAGTATTATAATCCTAAAAAGCTTGTTGCATTTTTTTGTCCGACTGACGAGCAGTTTTGTACTTTCTATAATATTTCACCGTTGAGAAACAGAATTATACGTTATTTTAACATGAATCATTATAGATTAGTTTAAGGCCGTTATTTGGGGTTTTTTTGCAATATGTATTTATAAACAAATATATTATATAATATACTTGTTATTTATTAGGTTTATATTTCTAGTCAGTTTTAATCTCACCAACTGCAGATTTATTAAAACCTTTACTACACAAAGAAGTAACCTTGAGTCGTTACTGCAATATGTAAAGGTGGAATCTGTTTTTAGTGGTTAGCCTTATCCTAAAAAATAAAATGTATATAGAATGTTTCTTAACGTAAATACACATGTAACCCCCAGTGTAAGTTGAATTATTAATGTGAAAGCTTTTATGACCCCAAAAAACATAATATTACTATGTTATTGTTAATAGTTGGTGCTGCAATGCCCAAATTAATTAAATGTTTGCCAGAGACATCCATTCCAAAAACTTGTAGCTGAATGCAATTACCTCATATTGTTCTTTACCTTTGATTTCTCTTAGTTCTAAAGATGAAATATAGACACCACTATATCAAGGTCAAAAGTGTTAATGTGAAATAAATTTTTGAGAGCATGCTTGTAATCTGTATAAGAACAAAACGTATAGTTTTTTTATGAAGTCAGGATAAACGTATTTCCCATAACAAATATATGATATTTGGTCACGAAAGTTGTATTGGAATATTAAATCAAGATATTCATCTGTAATATGCAAAATTATAATAAAACGTTAACTTTTTCAGATTTTTTTATATTAAAACTTACAACACTCTTAAATTAAATCCGGCAGACTCACAAATAGATACTGGAATAAATGTTGAAAAATAGAAATTAGAAAAAACTTTTAAACTCGCAATATTTACCACAAATACCACTCTTCATATAGCAAAGGATTATTGTAAGAAAAACTGTTCTATAATGGAAGAAAAATTATAATTGTTTAAATTATTTTTTATCCCTATCCGATAAACTTTAATTTTCAACCCCAAACAATACTGGTGCTATCAACCGTCGATAATTCGTTCTTGGGTATACTTTCTCTTAACTGGTTTTTGTTATAAAAGATCTGGCTACGTCTTACATCAAACTAAGCTATGGTTTTTCCTGTACTGCTACCGAATTTAAGTTCAACCGGTTTTTAAAAAAAACGTGATTTCGTTTTCTACAAAACATGAGTTAGTAAACTCTTGCTTTAAATTTTTCCATAAAATTAATTTAAAAGGATCTTGTAATTTGTAAAGTGCATTAAAGATTAAACATTGTGGTTCATATCCGCTTCTTATCATACATTTGATTATTAGAAAAAAGGGCACTTAGAAAAGTTTTAACCTTATGCCCGTCTCTGTTAGTAAAAAGTTGCCATTTATACCGTTATTCATTACCACAAACAGTTGGCTTCAATCTTAATAAAAACTTTAAATTTTAGCAACCGATGTTGTAATTACAAGAGTTGGTAGATAAGAGAATAGCAGTTCGGTTAAAGCAGTTGAAGAGAGTCAACGCTTGAGTAGAAGTTTGGCGGGAGGTAGTAGGAAGTGAAGGTAGATGGGAAGTTGTCTGTCTAGTTATATACAGTTTAGAGCAGTAAACAAGGAGATGGTTATGAGTTAGTTGAGTAAAGTTTGGGAACTTTAGGAATATTTCTAAATTATTTTGTATTGTTTTTACTATTTATTTCGTATCCAATAGGATATGTTCAATACGAAGGAACTAATAGTATTTTAATAAACATAAAAATGTGTATAGAATTTTCAGTATTTAAGATTTTTATATTTAAATTTAAACTATTTCCAGCCTCATATAATTGGTTTATTATTGGCATCAGTCAAAATATTATAATTAGAAAAAATTACGGTATTAAAAATGTTAATACAAAATTAAATAATAAAATAAATAAATAAAAAAATGCCTTTATTTTGGAAGCGTTTCTCAAAGGTACAACTGAGAGTTACAGAACAAACTCAGAGTCCAATACTGTTACATAGTTTTGTTTTATTTAACCCCCTATTAAGATATAACAATAAATTACAATGTGACAATACTTACTTACTAATGAGCAATTTTTCTTTAATCTAAGTTTGTAAAGTATCGTACATGATAGTGTTTTCTCTTTAAGGGCTCTGATGCGGGAGGTTTCATTACTTACAATGTTTGGGGCCAATTGCCAAAAGTGAAAAAAATAATTTTGCCTCCACACACCTGCTCTTTCTATATTTATTGGAAAAGTGCAGCGCTCACACCATGAGGCGACTCTCCCTTCTGAGGACACCTCCGCCCGAAATGGAGGAGCCTCTCACCTAGGTTATCCGCGGCTTCATTGTAGGGAAAGAATTTTGTGGACCATGACAGCCGTCTGAACATCCCTGCACATTTCCTCTATCGTCGGTAACATCTTGATTTCTTTCTCTGAAAGAGGATTAACGTGATACAAAAGCGTCTTAAGGTTTGAAAATTGGAACCTCACGGCAGAGTTCTGAATGCTCACTGGATTCGATCCCGATCCTCCCTACAATAAAACTATTTAGCCGTAGGCAGTGGATAGCAATAGTAAAAATACTGATAAGGATCAGTGAATTAACTAGATGTACTCTTTAGCAGATTCATGGAAATAAAATGCGTTCCTTAATTTCTGTACAGACGCTTTTAATTCTACCCAAGTGCTCGCTGAATGTAGTGTAAGTGGACATTGGATCTGAAAACGGAAAGTTAATCAATCTTAACACAAGCCCCCAAAGTTTTTTCGCTTTATTTTCGCAAACCCTACAGGCTTCGTATCGAACTAGACACAACGCCCGCCTTCCCATTCACATTCAAGGTCTGGTTACTCAGTTTCTGCTGGTTTTTGCTGGGTTTGTGGAGAACTGTATGCAACGTTCACTCACATTTCAATTCCAGCACCATTGGGCAAAGGGACCATCTGATAACTCCCTCAAGATCAGAAATTTATCCTATCAATGGTTGGTATTCCATTGAGTGCTTTGCGCTTCTCTTATATGAAAAATTATGCAGCTGTGAATCGTCAGCGTACAAGTGAAGCAGTTGCAACTTTGAAGATCACGTTCGGGAAAATCAGCCGTGTAACAAATTGTACAAAAATTGGTTTCCAGGACAAAACTACCCTTGAGGTAACACCTCTTGTTTTTTCAACAGTTGTTGTTGAAGATTCGTCCCCAGCTTTGGTGATCTGGGTGCCGGCCAACTCAGGATAAGACCTGATCCCATTAAACCACGTCTTCTGTCAAAGCCGAATTAACTCCAAGTTTTTTGCAGATAACATTTCATGGATGTATTGAATCTCAAAGGCTTTAGGAATAATCCAAGCATTATGAGAGAGCTAATATTATTCCCCTTTGCCCTTTGCATCTATTAAGTCGCATTATTAAATTTTGTGTCAGGGCTCTGCATGTACTGTGATTTTTCCTAAAACCTTGTAGTTTATTGGTAAGATATCTGTTGAGGTCAACAGTGGAGACATTATTTTGCCTAATATTACGATCTTTTCTGAAGTACCTTTAGTCATGGCTGGAAGTATAGAAATAGGTTCTCAAATTTGCCTTCTATTGTCGACAGGACTATAGTAAACTTTTGGTAGTGGTCTTACTACGCTTAGTTTCCAATTTTCAGGAAACACTCCAAATTGAAAGAGACATGTTTACAAGATGTGTAACGGCCTCTTTTGGTCATAAAAACTAACTAGAGCGTAATACAATGTCTTATGAGAAATATTTGGTTACTGCCAACTGCCTTAGATTTAATTTCATTCATCACTGAATATCACGTTAAACTGAACTGAGTAGGTGTAATACGTAAATTTTTTGGTGAGCGTTTCATTTAATCTGCTTTGCGTTGAACATGTTAATTACATCACAATCAATTTCTTTGTTTGGAATCCCATTTCGGCAAAAATTAATGTATTTATTACTCTTCAGCCTTCAAGTAAGAAGATGTCGATTGTTTTCTTGGTGATCTTTCGTTTGAAATACCCAAAAGCGGTTTGTGCTTTCCTTTCCATAACCAGACCAGAATTCTTTGGGGATTTTCTTGATGAACTAAGTATTGGTCTTTTGAAAAAAAACTCTCTCTCTTGCTTTCCAACATCAGCCCCGTTCTAGTCCTATTTCTAATCAATCTATACGTTTTACCCAATCATCATTAGCTTCCTTGAAGTCTAGTATATTTTGTGATCAGTCTTTTTTCAATTTACTCAAGTTGTGTTGGATTTCATCATTCAGGAACCATGGGATTCTTTTTCCCTGGTGAACTTTCTTTGCATACTACTGGTAGCTTGTTTTCATCATAAACTTACTCTGTAATTATTTTTTTATTGATAACACTTCTCAATTTCAATTAACATCTTTGAAGCTAGGTTAACAGAGTGATCCAATCAATTGCAAGGGCCATCTTGGTTCAATTGCACGCTGTTCCCAATACGAACTTAGAATAAAGATTCTCTGAGTAAGTAATGAAACTTAGCTTTGTTTCTTCTTCTTTGTTACTACATGCCCAAAATGTAACAATAATATATCAATCTATGGTCAGGTCAATGTGTCTATCAAATCTGGTGGTCCTCTCTAATGTGTTTTGCGCGCCATCATATTAGACCTCCATTTTTTCTTTTCTGTCAACCAGTTCGGCCGACTTGTTTCAACTTTATGAGTGTGGTACTCAGAAGAGTGTACGTCCGTGGCAGTGTCTCTTTACCCTTTGTTGGGTTCTTGTTAATCAGCTGTAATGGCCATTATTATGCTTATCAGAGGAAGTTGGCGTAAAATAACTTGCTCTTTACTGAGCAATGATCTTTGGACAGTAGATGCGAATTGTTGAGTGTCCCCACCAAACAGATGACTGAGCTCAAAAGACCCTTGACGCGCAAAGATGTCCACTAAAACAGGGAGTCGAAATTAGAGGTGATTATAGGCAGGTATGTCTAGTACAAGGCGAACCTGATTAATACAACATCACTATACACCCTAGCTTTTTCCCCTTCACATTCATTGTCACACCATGTGCTGTTCTATAACATGTGTCCCAAGTTTATATTATGGTAGTATGTAGTTGCTCATCACGCTCAATCTTCTTGCCTTTTATGTACAAGAAGGCACTACAACAACCACCTGCTGATCTTACCTTCGTTCTCCTCTGGGCTCTTCCTATGGCAACGCACCATCGGTTCGTAACCCATTTGGGAGTATATTGAAAAAAGTGTGAAGGGGGTGTCAAGGATGTAGCCAAGTCTTGGCTTGAGACTCCGAATGATATCAAAATCGAATAGTGTGCATCTCAACTAAAGAATAATCTCACAAATATTGTCGGCGGAACCCTAGTGTGTTTTAGGAGAACGAGCATGATTCAAGTGAGTCAACCCAGGAAAGAATGATTTGGCCCACCCCCCCCTAATCAGCTAGTTAAGTTGTGCCGAAACCCAGAGGGGAGAGTTCAGATGCGTCTCACTATTACAGGTGGAGAAGCCCTTCAGAACTATTTCGCACTGCGCCTGCCGGTCCGGGGACTGCTCCAAGCCGAAACAAACTAGGAACTCTCGTACTCCATCCCGAAGTTCTGCGCAATTGTCCCAGTCCACTAGTCAGTACTCTCTCAACGCGAGCGACATAGTTATTCCACAAATATGCTCGATAAACCGACCAAACACGAGAGACAGCTCGTACGGCTTAAATCTGAACGCCGTCACGGGCGAAAGGTGGTGGCCCTCCCCTGGCCAGGTTATTCAGTGTAGCAACAGTTTTGTGCCTTCTCAATGGAGAATCAGGGTAAACACCGAAGTTAGTTTACACATTAACTCCAATCTGAGAAATAAATTAAATTCAAAAAGGGCTCTCAGTTATGCCAATGTATTTTCTGATAGAGAACACTATTGAGGATTTAATTTTGAATTAGGAGAAAACTGTGTTCTGGGCTAGTGGAGAGTAAAGTCAGCCATATTGTGGAAGAGCCTCTACGATTTCCCATGCCCCCCATGTTGGTACCCCTGGCCCCCACGATAGCCTTGCCTAAGGTCCATTAACATCCATACATGAAAATAAAATAACTGATAAAATTAAACATCTAAATAATAACCTACTTAACTCAATTCTATGCTTAATATCTACAAATCCTCCCCCCCGGAGATACAAACACTCAACCGCAAAATGATCCCTGTACACTACTCATTGTTTTTGAAGAATACTCTGAGATTGTGCCGAGTTCAACCCAGCAACAGAATGTTATTTGAACGGTCATTATTCAGCAGTGGAACCATGCGTTTGGGGGGTGCTGGATAGGTGCTTGGGCGTGTGGGCGACGGGCGGGGACCTGTGCGGTGACGGTGAGGGACTGCTGGCAGGAGGCCCGGCTGGTCAAGTCTGCGGGAGGATGGTTTATAATGGGATGGTTTTCGAGGGGTAGTAACAGACATCTCCGTATAGCGTGGCAGTATCGCATGCTTCCCTCTAAGTAAATACTGCCTGTAACGGATGGAGTTTTTTTTTTCTCCTCTTTCGAGAAGTGCGCTCCTCAGCTATTGCTCCTCAGACATCTCCTCTCCAAAACATTTTCTGATGGTCAGCCTCATAGAGTACCTGCACGGTAATGGTGAAGCAAACTGGCTGGACTCGATCTGGACAGTCAGAGCAGCAAATCTTCTTCCTACACTCATCCTCATCATGCGGAGGCCTCTACTTCCATGTTCCAGGATTATCCACGTCTCAGTGACTCTCCTTCTAGTCGCAGCGGTTCTCTTGCCTTACACTCGTCCAGTCTTCAGCTTGTAAGGGCCTACAAACATCAGTGTGACGGAGCTGGCATCCTTCCAGCTTTCACAGCATCCGGACAGATTTCTCCTTGAAGATCTTGTTGAGGTCCCATACACCTGGTACACGAGGAGAGTCTGTCTTGTAGATCTGTCACTTGTGTCTGTAAATCAGGTGTTAAGCTTACACAGGCTGTTTAGTTTGTCAATCAAACAACATATTATTAATCACAACAATTTTATACTATTTTAATCACAATACTTTTTTGTGCATTATGTCTGGTATACGTAGTATACTTCATGTAGTTAAAAACCAAATATTGAATATCAAATGTGATCTTGAATAAAGACAAATTTTTATTGTATTTAACTGAAGACTACAATTAATCGTATTAAATTAGAAGCCGTCGATACCAAAGCCTTTTAATGTAAAAAGTTGTTGTTTACTTAAGACATACTTTTCCTAATACGAGGACAGAATGTCAGAACATCTCTCATTCCACTGAGTCCTAAAAGGACCTTTGCACTGTTTTCAGAGTGACAGAACATTCAGAATAGATAATAGTTTGGTATAGGGACTGTCTCCAGTGAAGATTAATATGAAAAGGGGTGACGGGAATTATCTGGAGGTATTTGACCTAAGATAAACAGGATGCTATTTTGGAGTATGAGAAGGAGAATACATACTCCATTATATTAAGGAGAATTACAACATTAAGGGAGCCACAACTTACTCTCACACACACACACACGCACACACACACACATACACACACACACACACACACACAAAACTAGACCCATCGACTAGCGTTTGGAAAAGTTGAACACTAGATTTAAAGATCTGGTCACTGCCATTATTTTCAGGTGTAGTAGACTTATGATAAGGTTATACATGCATATAAATTAAAAAATAAAAGTTTAATAGCTAGGAGGAAAATTTTCTAGATATCAACTTGACAGTATTAATATCACTCATTTAGAACTTATCACTTTAGAGTGTGCAATTTGATGAATTTCTTTTCCTGAGACTAACAAAACCCAAATACGAAAATACGTCCAAATCATTATACGAAAAACAAAAATGCAGAATCACCAAACAAAGTAAAAAATCAACAATAGGTAATTCAAAACACTGTTAAATTTTAGTAATTATTTTCTATTTTTGGTATACATTAAAAAAATATATACAATGTGGAGACAAGAACAAATTGATATTGTAGATAAACTACAAATACCAATAACAATATTAAATTATATATGGGAAAACCAGCAAGCTAACTTTGAAAAACCTTCCTATAGAGTCCACTGATATATACAAAACGTTTCTGCTAAGGTTTCTCACGTGTAAATATGTGAGCTTACGCGCTTTATATATGGATTTTATCCCTAATAACTTTACGCTTATTATTCTATTCGTGTTTTAAATGGTACATATGTTGTAAATCTACTCTTACAAATGTACTATGCCATGCTGAAAAATCTTCCTAAGGAAACAAGCAATTCTACTGTTGTTGCTTTACAATAAAATATTTTCACATCTGCATTTCCCTGCTTCCTGGAGTGTGAGTCATTGCTTTGTACAAACCTGACCAGGATAAACTATCAGCGGCAAGTTATCGTCCTATTTCCCTAACTAGTTGTCTCTGCAAAAGTGATGGAGAGAATGGTGAATCGTAGACTAATGTGATTTCTTGAGTACAACCACTGTCTTGCGCATCAGCAATGCGGTTTCCGACAGAGGCAGTCTGCAATAGACCAATTGGTCTCTCTCGAGTTATCTATTTTGGATGCTTTTGTTGAACGTAGGATGGTGATCGCTTGTTTTCTTCGATCTTCAAAAAGCTTACGGACACTGCATGGTGTAGGGGAGTAGTTCATTCGTTTCGCATTCCTAGTGGGGGAATAGGTGATAAACATACTAGCTTTCATCCAGAATTTTATGGATAACCGCTCAATTCAAGTGAGGTGGGGAAATATACTCTCCCGTCCTAACAGCTCTGGAGAATGGTATTCCTCAAGGTAGTGTCCTTAGCTGCACTTGGTTTTCTGTAGCCATTAACAATATAACCTCTTGCATCTAGCAACCTGTCAGGTTTTTGCTGTTCGTGGAGGACTTTGCCGTTTTACGTAACGGCGGGACGTCTCCCTGCGGCTGAGCGCTGCCTTCAGCTTGCCATCAACCGTTTTGAGGAATGGAGCAGGTGCACTGGTTTCTCATTTTCTGTGACCAAAACACAGTAAATATGTTTGTCTAGGTTAAGATATGTCCCCGATCCCAAAATCACTTTGAATAAATTACCTAAAACCGTTACTGATGAAGCAAGCTTCCTTGGGATAATTTGTGTCGAGCGACTAACGTGGATCTCGCACTTTTAAAGCACTCAAGAGCAAGTGCATAAAACGTTTAAACTTATTGAGACCCATTAGCGCTACAAAATGGGGCGCAGATCCGAACATGCTTGTTACGTTTCTAAAGAGCGTACATTCGTTCGTGTGTCTGAACTATGGTGCCCAGGTCTACTCTTCAGCTACACCATTCGCTCTGAGAATGTTAGATTCGATTCAAAACAATGCAATAAGGCTTGCTGCTGGAGCTTTTCGCTCTAGCTCTATACAACAGTCTGCTTGCAGAAGGTGGAGAACCACCTCTATCATATAGTAGAAGCCAAATAATTATAAACTACTTTTATTCTCTGAAGTCAAGACCAAACAATCCCGCGTACGACCCCGTATTTAATAGCTATAAACAACAATTACTAAAACTTTCGTCCAAACTCTCCTAGGCCATTTGTGAAATGAGAGCCTCTGTCCCGTTGGCCTAGCTGATCTCGAGATCTTAACCGTATATTCGTCGTTCGTGCTATTATCCACATGAAATGTGATAATCCTATCCTTGGACGGGTTTACTGAACTATCTCTTCCCCAATGTTGTGTTCTGTGGAGTTTTTTATCCCGAAAAGCAAAAAACCCCGACATAGTTTTAATTAAACAAGGTCCTTATGAAAGGTATTTCGCGTACGACGTGCGGTTAAGGCCCAGGTTAAAACCAAAATTAAAAACTCCAGTGGAATGAATCTTGGCAAGCCATAGCAAATAATAAATTAAGGAAACAGTTAAAATAGTATCCCCGGCTTGGTACTAGTTCGCTTCGCACCAGTTGTCGTGAGGAAGTAGTGCTGGTGCCATCTTACCGATTGGACACACGCTCCTGACGCATGGTGCTTTTCTTATTAAAATCGCGAGGTGATCCCCCTTTGTGACCTTTTTATGTAAACGTGGTTGCAAGCAAAAGACAGTAAAGCATATTCCTGTAGTGAAGTGCAACCACTACTCTCAAACAGGAGAACGGTAAATTTAATTCTCCTCCCTGCCAAATCTCCCAGATTTGCGTAGGAGGCAATTGTGACGTGTTGGCCAAGCTTCTTCGTGATTCCTGAATGACACGTCTCGTCTAACGGTTCACGGGAAAATCTAAGCTGGATTGTATTTTATAAATATATATTTATTATTATTGGGTTATTTTTAGTACGTTGTCTTTTTGTTTATATCTTTGTATAGATTTTATTTACTGCTACCGGGATTGGCCTCTTTACAGCCCATCTTGGTGGCAGGCAAACGTTGTCAAATGTATCTATAGTCCATAACTTAATGCCTATATAAGTTCCTCCTGATTTATCGTTATTGTTTATATTTTGTTTTATCGTGTTTAAATGGGTTAGCGACCACTTTTGCAGTCCTCTCCCAAGTTGTTGATTTATAAATTGTTACTTATTTATTCCATCTATGAAAATAATTTATATTTATACCTACTTGTATTTGTTTTCGTTTAATATCGAGGATATTTGTAAATTGACCACCTCCAACTGATGAGTAGGATATCATTTTATGCAAGCGAGTCCATGATTAGAACCTAAGTGTTTTTTACGCCCACAAAAAAAAAAACAAACACACGACAGCCACCCACACATCAACACACCACCACACCACACACACACACACACACATATATATAAAAACAATATAAAAAACAAAAAAACAGTAGGGAGTTTGTTTGTGGATGACAATACTACTAGTGTATTATAATAAAAAAGTGTATATAAAGCGTGGGAATCAACACACTGTAAAACATTGACATATACGTTATTACAGGTTTTAATAATTCCAAATCATGATATTTAATATTATAGTTTCACCATATGCTAACAGTAAAAAAATTCTGTTCATGGAGAAAATAATGCAAAGTTTTATTAATATTGGCAGGAGTATTTCACACGTAACACTTGTGATTGGATAAATGCTTAGGAACGTTGGTGATAAATTATAGGAATGTTTTTTTACATTGATTTGACTTGTGAAAGGCCTAACACCCTACATAGGAAGGTTTACACATTTACTTACGTTATGATTACTTTACGTTTAAGTGTTGATAGTGACGGAAAAAAAAATAGAAACGTTTTAATAATATATTCGCATTTATTGATAACAATTCGTCCATGTATTTTTCAATGTTGTAGTGTTATATTTTCTAGTTTAGAATATAATTCAAAACCCTCCATGAATCTGATGTATGTGAAATTACTAACGTTACCTCCAGCTCGTACGTACCCGTTCACAAACGTTATCATGTTAATTTTGACACAAAAATTAATATTATATGTAAATCAAAATACCGTGCATATAATTAACAAATGTTACATTTCAAATTAAAATTTATTTAGGTGAGCATTAAATACTAATACATTGAAAAGAAAATGCACAGGTTACCAATATGAAATATATAAATCCAAATGGTACTTTTTCACCTTTGTTTGCATATGCGAACATGCTTACCCGTGGGTATGATTAATACAGTACGAAGAATTTCTTTATTGTTTTAGGTGTATTGATTTTCCTCATTGATTAAAGAAACAACTATTAAAACTATAAATTGAAATACAAGTTTTAAAACTTCTCCGTGTTGTTTTTACACTTAGGTTGGGTTAAAGTTATAAATTTATTGTGAGTAGGAATTTTTAGAAACCTTGCATAATCGGAAGGTTAAATAAATGCCACATGCACTTCAACAATAATTTAAAAATGTTATAAGTAAGCAATATTCTAGGTTCATATAAATAAACTATTCATGAACAAAAATTTATTCGCTCCGCCGCGCGCCGCGCAGGTAGGGGCAAAACACGTGTTCTCATACCGACCGGACAAGAGCACTATCTTAACCCAATCCCTTAAATGTTTACCATTATTAAATTTCAGTTTGGTTCCATTCCATCACCCGTGTTTAAACAACTAAACAACAAGATTCGCCATTTAAAATTGTTTATGACGTGCGGTGGATCTGGATTTTGATTCTGGTTGAAGAAGTTAACTTTTTGTCAGCTAATAGAATTTTTATTTAAACAATTAACAATTTTTTGACATTGTAAAAAAAAATTATATTTAATGTCGTTTAGTGGTGTTACACTTTTTGGGGGTAGAAAAGGTACTGTGAAATCCAAGATGCAGCGTTTTTAGTTATTGGTTTCATCATTCATTAACATTTTTATTACGATTAAAAAACGGAATATTTGTAATTGAAGATAACCTCACAGCAATTAGACATTTGGATAATATTACGAATTTATTTTTTAACGTATTTCAAGCAATTTATGTTGAATATTTGTTATAATATTCAACAAAATTGTTGCAATAGCAAATATGCTATGTGCAATAGCCACTCTGTTAGAATTTATAATTGGCTTTTCATAAAAACGACTAGCTTTCCAAACCTTTTGTGGGAAACTTTGGTTTTTTTTGTCTTCGAGTTGCCTTTATATAAAAAAATAATAAATTAACACAAATATGACACGAAAAGAATGTTAATACGCATTCAGTTTTTATAAAAATGTCATTACTTAGCGTAACAGAACTGTCCAATGGACTAGTTTTTCGTATAACATTTATATACTTAAAGATTTCATATTGAATGGAGTATTGACACGCTGTAAGGAATTGCGGTTGGGACACAAATATGGCAATGAGTTCGTTATTGCTTGCAAAAAGGGAGAAAAGTGGACATTCAATATATCTCGCCACTCAGCCTTTACCGCCTCCCATGCCTCTATGGGTCTTTATGATTTACTTAGTCTTGAATCTTCAGTCATTATTCTATAACCACTATAGCGTTTTGCATAACTCTTCAATAGAAACATATACCTAATGTTTACTTATATTGACTCCTTAAATAATTTTCCAATATTTTTTCAATATAAACTATGAGTAAAACAAAATGTTTATTTTATGGGTTGATTTAAATCTTACGCTAAATTTTAAATCCATTATACTTCAATTCCGTACAGGTTGAACATGCATTACTATTTCACCTTCTTCTATTGAAAAGAGTACAGAACTTTCATCGAACTCTTTAAATTATATCTAACCGTGAAACGTAATAAAAACAGACCTATTCTGTTTTGTATAATTATAACTGTATTATTTGCAGGTTTCGGGGTTTGTGTGTGTGGTGTGTGCGTAGGCGTGTCTAAATTTTTATTTTACTTAATCCCGTAAAAATACTAGATACAGGTTGTACCGAAATTTTACATGGGCATTCTTAGGGTCCCTGGGTTTAAAATTATATGCCTGTTTCTATTTATACACGTCCTTCTCTGGACTATACGAAACTCGCAATTACATCAAACTATATAATAACAATTTGTTTGAGACTTTATAACCGAAAACCAATTTATGTTTAATTTAAATAGAGGAGAGTTGCCAATATTGTACTACTTAAACATTATTTAGATTTTTATTCTGGAATAAGATACATCATAATTGAGGTAAAAGATGTATTAGGATGAAGGACATACATTAACATCACGTGATATTTTATATAATTTGTTATCTATTGCTGTTTGTGCTTGAAAAATATGTTTTTTCTGGAAGGTTACAAGTGGTACGATTTAGGAATCTAGTTGCCTCTATTAAACCATGGGGTTTCCTTAATTGTTTTTTGGGGGGGGGGGGGGCCTATAGTATATTATATATAGAGGGATCAGTGTTTGGTAAAATAAAATAGTGACTATGAAAGCCATTAATTATGTTTGATTACAGTACAATTTATTTTCCGATAGACTTACAACAATTACATTCAGTTTGAACAAACAAAATATTTTTATTTGCATTCAGATGCAAGTACAAGCTCGGGTTCCAGGTTGGAATCCTGCACAAAAAGTTAGTGGAGCCATGAAAAGCATTTTGTGCATTGAATCATGTTCCTTTCAACTTGGTTGTCCTCAACAAAAATCGAGCCAGAACCATTCTATAACCACACATCTCTACAACAATAGTCAGCTTGTTTGAAGCTTGACGCCGCATTTAGACAGAACAGGGGTCTTGGTAGGATGTTTCACATTTATTTTTTGCAAAGTTTCTCTTGACAGCTTCTTTGTTCTTTTTGTAGATAGGTTTACCATCTAATTTTAGGTTTGGGGCCTCTTAGTACAGTTTCTTGGGACGAATTTCGGTTTAAACTTTCCCCAATTTTATTTTCAATTCTTTTACGTGGTCTTTTGTGCTAACTGTAGCTGTTTAGCTAATTCTAGCTCTTTTTTGTAGGGATTTCCGTCAAAACCAATGCCTTTTTTGCTGGTCCCTTTCTTGGATTCTGGGACTTGGAGGTTTCGGTATCGGGGAGATTGAATCAATCGATATTTTAAGTCTTGGACTTGCCTCAGTGGGTTTTTTAGTAGTGGGTATGTTAGTCGTAGCTAGACTTCTCCTGAGAACTGGGTAGTTCAGGCAAGAGTATTTCGTTATCTACATTTGCTTCTGTTTATAATTGGTTCCTCATTTGTCTCTTTGGCTCTTCGTTTTCAACTATCTTCATGAGTTTCTATGGCTTTTATGCTATTTAAATTATCAGCCTACATAAAAGTCAAGATATTTGAAGACCTGGCGATGAAACAGGCCACACTCCACTGGTTCAGTAAACCAATTAACTGCATTTTTTTATACTTGCTGCTCCTTCCCGGTAAGATTCTGCAATCAAACCAGCTACTTGAAGCTGAGTAACACATAATCCCAGGATTAGAAACGACAGCCACTTTTTCAACTGATTGAGTGTAGTAACCTTTGAAGGGGCTTAAAAAATGATCTATCTAAAGGCTGCAGGCGTGTGTTGTTTGCCCAGGCAATTGTACTCATTATTTACACCGTGCTGTCTAGCAAGTAAAATGTGCGTCAAGATTTTTGGAGTGCGATACCTTTTTGTGCGAGAACCTTTTGGCATTTGTTCTGCACAGTGCTTAACACCTGTTTCGTCAACGTTGAATATGCGAGTTGCATCAATCTTATTCTCATCTCAACAAACTTTTTCCAAAAGATTAAAAAAAATCAGTAGTAAACATTCTTTTTGTTAAATCCTTTGACGCGCTTCATCGATGTTGCTTGAGGTTCTCTCAGTGAGAATATTTTGTCTTTTTGGCGAGCTTGAAAAGCATAAAACCATTTATTTACTGCAATTTGGGTATCTTTGTTAAAAACTTGTAGTTGTGTTATTTGATTCTTCTTCGACGATTTGATATGCAAGCCGTCGAACTATCATTGATCGTAAGAGGGCAAACGTTAGTGTCTCTAATTTCAGAATTTCTTGAATGTGTGTGTGTGTCGGTGGTTACACACCGCCTCGGCCAAACGCCTTCGTTTCTTCATTTTGCACCTTGACATTAGTCCCCTTCAGGTGGGTCTTAGGGACTCCATATTGCCTGCAGGCATTCATTTAATCCCACATCCCCGTTACGGAAGACTTTGAAGAGCCCCGACTCATGTCATCTACAATCCAAGTCCCCAATAATTTCCTTTGGGGCATCTATAACACACACTAACGGTGTGATTATTTATTTTATTTATTTAATTTGGACATTTAAGTATAGTGCGTAGTGGCTATTAAACCCAGTTGGCATCCAAACTTGTACCCGTATCAATTTAGGATACTCGTGTGTGGTACAATAAGGGCAACTTGCACTGCAAGTAAATAAACCACGAGGCCTAACCTAAAAATGACCCGGTGAAGGAAATACTAATTAGTTTTATCCACCTAAATATATGCTGTGTTTTAAGTTTATGTCTGAATAATGGTTTGCGCATACCTTTACAGATGCTGTCGCCTTACGTATGGGAACTGGAAAACTACACTAAATACACAATGAAATACAAAAAATTCGACGAAACAAAGCTAACTACAAACGTTAGACGTTTTACAACTTCAGTTCTCCACTCTAGGTAGTGACTAGTTCCACTAAACGGCGTAACAGCGCTCTGGCTTCTTGTTAAAGCATAAAAACAGCGGTGGTACAATATTGGCGCCGGTACAATTTCGGCTACTCTCCCATTTTTTACACCACCTAAGAACTAAAATTTGTTTTCCTAGTAAGGACCTTAATAGATTACTCAAATAAAAATACTTATCATTAAATAAATTTATTTAATTAAATATAACACTATTTAATTGGGTTCGTAAATTTGAATGATTTTAAAAAAACTATACACACTTACAGTTTCTATTACACACACACACTTCATTAAATCATTTTTTAAACAACTAAATGGAGTTTAATATTTATCCTCAAGTTTTACGTTTCTCTGGGTTATAAATACTACTAAACTAACCTACTATGCTTTTTTTTTCGTAGGGTAATTGTGCAATACGATTCTGTAAATAAAAATCACAAGTTAATTTATTTTGCAAATGTTATGCTAAACCCACAACGAATTCTTAGGCAATTAACTAACTGCTTACTTAAACATAGAATCCGTGGTCCTTGTAGAGTCATATTTAGCAATCCAGTATTCTGAAATAAGCTGCTATTTTAGTGATCCATATTGTTGGAGAATATGTGCTCCATCTTGAAGTACAAAATGAGCGTTTATTAAGACTAGGGGGGACGTAGCCCTTCCGCAAACAGAATATAAATTATTACAAGCTCCCTAACAGTATTTGGTGGATGTGTGGAGAGTCTAACCACTACTGTGTTGGTCCATTGAAACAGCCACACTTCCACCACCACTATGTCATTTCAATATATGGTAAAAATTTCTTTATAATTGTAAATTACGTAAATATGAATCTGTTTTAAGAGGTATATAACATAATAAATGTTTTATATATATATATATATATATAATATTATAGCTATATATATTTATATATAAAATATATATAATCTATATATATATATATTTTAAATAAATATAAATATTTAAAAAGAGAATTAAATACTTTTATTTGTACAGAAGTTTCCAAAATATTGGAATTTATAAAAATGAATTAATATTGTGGCTTAGTTATTAATATAGTTTTTCCAATTGTTTTATATACAATTATGAAGTAAGGGACGAACACTTAAAAAAATGCGTAGGACTCATATTATAAAACACCAATGTGTTTGGTAACCTACTATGCAAAAGATTATTAAAGGATATTAAATCTGCCAAATACAAATTTTGAGCTTAATGAATATAATTCCGTCTTCTATCTAGAGACGTAAGTTCGAAAATGATACTTTATATGCATATATATTAAAAAAAACCATCAAATTTATTACTGAATATATTTTTTCAGCAAGATTACGTTTACATTCCATTCAGCCACATGTTAGAGATAAATGATGAACCTGCGAGTATTTACAGTTTCAATTTTATCATAATGAATAAATAAATCCCACAGTAAATTACATCTAAATATTGGTTAATTATTAAAGCAATAAGTATAAATTAATAACGTACAATAAATGCATCGAGTGTTGTAAAGTCCCATAAGGGTAATTGTACTCTTATAAAGATTTTAATGTTGTCACCCTTCTTGCTCCATTGATTAGCACAAAGATCGAATGTAATATTTTACAAAGTATAACAACTCTAAAAGAGTCTGATTACTTAAACTGTTAACGTAAATGTCATTGTTAGAATTGTTGTGTAAAATAAAATTTCAAGATATGATAACTGAGCAATAATTGTTCAATTTCTCACATAAGGTATATTCTAAATATTTTTTAATTATAATTCTATTTTTACTTTTTCAGCTTTTGGATATAGTTTAAAAGGAAACATACAGTTTGTACATGTGAACACCTCGAAACACCTTTTTCTTTTAGTTTAATGAAAAACAAACTGAACTCGTCGCAAAAGGTCTGTGAGTTTTACAATATAGAATTATAATAATATTTATTTTTTTTTTTAATTTGATACGAAGTAGTAATATAAATTAATATCTAGCTTAATAATTTCATTTTTTACATGCAAAATATTACCATGTGGGGTTTAAACATAATAAATTCTTTGTATCTACATTGTAAATGGATGATGACCAGTATTCAATAATTGTATATTAAATTTAATTTATATGACAAAAATTTTATTTAAAGCAAAGATTTCTACACAAAAGAATGCAATATACAAACGTAACGTGTATCCGTATTGTTTAACCAATAACGATTTATTTGCATTGTATATTGACCAGCTAGGAATATGGATTGGTATTCATCTGTATTGGAGGACGCTTTTGTTTTGGATATATTTTAAAAAGTTTGAATTAAAATGAAATAACTCACTTTTGGTTATAATAGGCATTTTAAATATCTATTTTAGTGGTGATTTTAAATGACATAATTTATCAAAATCACCATTCATTTGTAAATATTTTTTTAGAGCTGAAAGTTACAGACATTGGTTGTTAATTAGTTAGATTTTTAAATAGAAGATAAAAAGAAGTAAAAAGTGTTAATACTTGTTGGAGAATTGTGATGCTTGTATCTGTAGTTCTATGAATAAACTAAGATGTTTGTACATATAATCCATTGATCTTGTGGTGCGATTTTTGAGTGTTTGAGGAAGATGAGTTGAGCTCACAGAATGCTCAGGAAACTTCATGTTAAAGTTGTAATCATATCCCAAAGGGATCTCGGATTTACTCTCCGATCGAGTTATTTTAGCTAAA
>NW_025785745.1:0-18235 GCF_021130785.1 Homalodisca vitripennis | reverse complement strand
TACAACAGTATGCCGCACTAATCTGAGGTACACTTGTCTCCTCATTAATCTCCAGACAGACTCCAATTTTATCTCAACTATACAGGAACGAACGTTCATATTCACCCTAGGCTACAGTAACCTGGCTCTAAGCTACAACAGTATGCCACACTAATCTGAGGTACGCTGTCTCCTCATTAATCTCCAGACAGACTCCAATTTTATCTCAACTATACAGGAACGTTTCATATTCACCGTAGGCTACAGTAACCTGGCTCTAAGCTACAACAGTATGCCGCACTAATATGAGGTACGCTGTCTCCTCATTAATCTCCAGAGAGACTCCAAATTTAATCTCAACTATACAGGAACGTTCATATTCACCCTAGGCTACAGTAACCTGGCTCTAAGCTACAACAGTATGCCGCACTAATATGAGGTACGCTGTCTCCTCATTAATCTCCCAGACAGACTCCAATTTTATCTCAACTATACAGGAACGTTCATATTCACTCTAGGCTACAGTAACCTGGCTCTAAAGCTACAACAGTATGCCGCACTAATCTGAGGTATGCTGTCTCCCCATTAATCTCCAGACAGACTCCAAATTTTATCTCAACTGTACAGGAACGTTCATATTCACCCTAGGCTACAGTAACCTGGCTCTAAGCTTACAACAGTAATGCCACACTAATCTGAGGTACGCTGTCTCCTCATTAATCTCCAGACAGACTCCAATTTTATCTCAACTATACAGGAACGTTCATATTCACCCTAGGCTACAGTAACCTGGCTCTAAGCTACAAACAGTAATGCCGCACTAATATGAGGTACGCTGTCTCCTCATTAATCTCCAGAGAGACTCCAAATTTATCTCAACTATACAGGAACGTTCATATTCACCCTAGGCTACAGTAACCTGGCTCTAAGCTACAACAGTATGCCGCACTAATCTGAGGTATGCTGTCCTCCCCATTAATCTCCAGACAGACTCCAATTTTATCTCAACTATACAGGAACGTTCATATTCACCGTAGGCTACAGTAACCTGGCTCTAAGCTACAACAGTATGCCGCACTAATATGAGGTACGCTGTCTCCTCATTAATCTCCAGAGAGACTCCAATTTTATCTCAAAACTATACAGGAACGTTTCATATTCACTCTAGGCTACAGTAACCTGGCTCTAAGCTTACAACAGTATGCCACACTAATCTGAGGTACGCTTGTCTCCTCATTAATCTCCAGACAGACTCCAATTTTATCTCAACTATACAGGAACGTTCATATTCACCCTAGGCTTACAGTAACCTGGCTCTAAGCTACAACAGTATGCCACACTACATCTGAGGTACGCTGTCTCCCTCATTAATCTCCAGACAGACTCCAATTTTATCTCAACTGTACAGGAACGTTCATATTCACCGTAGGCTACAGTAACCTGGCTCTAAGCTACTACAGTATGCCGCACTAATATGAGGGTACGCTGTCTCCTCATTAATCTCCAGAGAGACTCCAAATTTATCTCAACTATACAGGAACGTTCATATTCACCCTAGGCTACAGTAACCTGGCTCTAAGCTACAACAGTATGCCACACTAATCTGAGGTACGCTGTCTCCTCATTAATCTCCAGACAGACTCCCAATTTTATCTCAACTATACAGGAACGTTCATATTCACTCTAGGCTACAGTAACCTGGCTCTAAGCTACAACAGTATGCCGCACTAATCTGAGGTATGCTGTCTCCCATTAATCTCCAGACAGACTCACCAATTTTATCTCAACTGTACAGGAACGTTCATATTCACCCTAGGCTACAGTAACCTAGCTCTAAGCTACAACAATATGCCGCACTAAACTGAGGTACGCTGTCCCCTCACAATCTCCAGACAGACTCCAATTTTATCTCAACTATACAGGAACGTTCATATTCACCGTAGGCTACAGTAACCTGGCTCTAAGCTACAACAGTATGCCGCACTAAACTGAGGTACGCTGTCCCCTCATTAATCTCCAGACAGGACTCCAATTTTATCTGAACTATACAGGAACGTTCATATTCACCCTATGCTACAGTAACCTAGCTCTAAGCTACAACAGTATGCCGCACTAAACTGAGGTACGCTGTCCCCTCACAATCTCCAGACAGGACTCCAATTTTTATCTCAACTATACACGAACGTTCATATTCACCGTAGGCTACAGTAACCTGGCTCTAAGCTACAACAGTATGCCGCACTAAACTGAGGTACGCTGTCCCCTCACAATCTCCAGACAGACTCCAATTTTATCTCAACTATACAGGAACGTTCATATTCACCGTAGGCTATAGTAACCTGGCTCTAAGCTACAACAGTATGCCCGCACTAAACTGAGGTACGCTGTCCCCTCATTAATTCTCCAGACAGACTCCAATTTTATCTGAACTATACAGGAACGTTCATATTCACCCTATCCTACAGTAACCTAGTTCTAAGCTACACACAGTATGCCGCACTAAACTGAGGTACGCTGTCCCCTCACAATCTCCAGACAGACTCCAATTTTATCTCAACTATACAGGAACGTTCATATTCACCGTAGGCTACAGTAACCTGGCTCTAAGCTACAACAGTATGCCGCACTAAACTGAGGTACGCTGTCCCCTCATTAATCTCCAGACAGACTCCAATTTTATCTGAACTATACAGGAACGTTCATATTCACCCTATGCTACAGTAACCTAGCTCTAAGCTACAACAGTATTGCCGCACTAAACTGAGGTTACCGCTTGTCCCCCTCACAATCTCCAGACAGACCTCCAATTTTATCTCAACTATACAGGAACGTTCATATTCACCGTAGGCTACAGTAACCTGGCTCTAAGCTACAACAGTATGCCGCACTAAACTGAGGTACGCTGTCCCCCTCATTAATCTCCAGACAGACTCCAATTTTATCTGAACTATACAGGAACGTTCATATTCACCCTATGCTACAGTAACCCTGGCTCTAAGCTACAACCGTATGCCGCACTAATCTGAGGTACGCGGCCTCCTCATAAATCTCCAGACATGTTCCAATTTTATCTGAAATATGCAGGAACCTTTATATTCACGTCTCGTATATTTTCAAACTATATCTCTCATTGTTATTTATTGACTTCAATATTTTGTTTGTTTCAAACTGCTACAGTTTTCTTTGAACATTTTTATATTTTCAGGTTTTCACTAAGTATATCATAACTAAATATTATTATAAAATATAATTATTTTTGTAGAATTTCATTTAAAAGTGTACATAATATATATTTTTTATCATAGATCAGAAATTATTTTAAGAATACCCATTTTACCAAGGTTATATCGATGTGAATAATACAAAATTTAATTGTGAATAATAATAAATGTTAAGTAAGAGTATATATCCATACCTAACATTTTTAAGAGGAGAAGAAAATTTCTAACGTTACTACTTTCCGAGCCATGTCATAAGTTCTTATACCCTTAACATCACCTCCATCCGTGCGAATAAATAGTTCAAAATACATCATTATGTTAAGATTAATGTAAGAAAAGTTTTCATTCTCTCGATTGGGAGTGCCGTTGGCCGAACGGTCTAAGACGTTGGACTTTCAGTTGGAGATAGCGCAGGTTCGAAATCCTGTCTGTGATGGTTTGCACTTTTAATCAGTACCATCGACCTTGTACTGTATTGACTCTCCCCCTTATTCTGTTTGATAAGATCCTCACACAGGCCAGTGGTTCATGAGGACGGACAGAATATGGCTTAAAAGGAGAATCGGCTTCTCATTAAAAAAGAATGTTTTTATTTGTATATTTGACTCTTATATTTCATGTGTGATAATCACTTTGCTATTCTTTAAAGCCCAAACTTTCAGTTTAAAATTTCTGCCAGTTTTAATTATACGTTGTCCTTTGTTTTTTAAACAAAATATATGAATCAATCAGCTTGTTTGAAACTTGTTTTGAATGAAATTCAGTATTTCGGTTCAATAACCTACGTGAAATAGGTTATATTTACACATTTTTACACATTTACTCAGAGTTCTGCCAAAGTAATCTATAAGTCGGGCAGATATAACTTCATTGTTAACGTCCGAAATCGTAATGAGATTACACGACTAATGTGTTTGGTTGTTCGATAATTAAATGCACCACTGAGCAGAGCAGCAGCGCAGCCAGTCCACAATGTATTGGCAGCTGTCAGGCAGCAATATACGATGTTCTAGTCTAATGGTTTGTTATTGCGGTGTTTTAAATGAACTCAATACTCGATTTATGTTCAGTTCTATAACTTATTGTGTTCTTCCAAAATAATAAAACTCGTTTTAACAGCTTTTTATGAGCTCGTGGGTAAGACACACCAACGTGTCGCCAATATAGGCTTTGCTAAGACTGTTTGCGTCACATGTTAATAGTCATATGAGTGAATCATAGTTACCCATAAGACCAAAAATAAAAAATATTAGCTCAGTTGAATGCCACAGAGTGACATGCAACTATCATCGAAACTCGATATTGCTTACATTTAAAATGAAGCTTCACGCAAAATTCTAAAACCTATAGGTCAGTTCGATGTTGCAATGTCGTGCGGACAGACAGGACAGGACTTTTTTCCCAGCCCCTCGAGTGTTAGGCATTCGCTGACACAGTAGCAAATAAAACACTCTAATTTGCCCTTTTTTCTACAAGAGATAAATTGTTTTAATTTTACTAAACAATACATTAATTTTAATTATAAATAATGTTTTAATGACTTCTTTATGGTTAAAGTACCGCTTTTAAAGTTAAAAAATAATGTTTTTTTTAATAACGAATAATATCTAAAAAAAATAGAAACAAGAATTTAATCGAGTTGTCATTAAAGATTGTTTTATTTATTTTTGAAATGTATAATATCATATGTCTGCATAAACCTAAAGTCAGATATAATTATTTATTAACTAACAAACAATAAATACAGCTATTTGATGGAAGAAAAATAAAAAATTAAATTAAAATCCATATTATTATTTTCATTTAATGAATTGATTTAAGCTATACAACTTATTAAAGACATTATTACGAGTAGAAGTAAGGAAATATCGCTGGACCTCGCCGACAAATTTTTTGTGTAACTTGTCGAGGCCAAAAACTGTATACAACAATGTAATTGAATAAATAAATAAAGTTATAATTCCCCTAAAATGTATAATTAAATGCTTTATTAGTTTTTTGCAACTATCATTAACTTTTAAAAGTTATGGTTCCAGTCATAAAAGAGTTGAGTTTTTTTATATATGTTATGTGAATATCTATCAATTTTCATGAATAAATCCAATAAATACGATAGGGAGGGGACTCTGTACAGATATTCCTTGTTAATACACTGAGCAGAGAGCCGCACTCCATCGGATTGAAATAATATTCCTACTGCGGCCCATATATCACTGGCGGACCGACGGACTGACGGGATGACGTATCGCAGGAAATTCCTAAAGTAATTGGGCCTCCAAGGGCCTCGGCGATTCAGCTCCCACTTAGACTTGTCGTGCTGAGGGATGTTTTGCTGATGACCGGCAGCGAGGGAACGGCCGCCAGAGTTAATGGGAATGTTATATTTGTTGTCTTCAATACACTCGTATTGATGTGCGATATTCCGTGTTTACGATCAATTTCATTCACTAGGAAACCCTTAACGGAATTGTTTCACAATCTTCCGATCAAATGAAAAGTCTACACAAATAAGGAAGGGCTCATAGGTAACTAATATTGTTTTAGATTTATTCATCCACGCAGTATTTCTGGTGCCATAGTTTGCTTTTTATCCCGATCAATATATATACGGTGAGAAAACTAATTGTGTCAAACAACAACCGTGCTGGATTTTATGACAGATGTTTAAATTTGTATTAACAGTTAGATCATAATTTTGTCTTCGATATTTGCATTACAGTACTGATCAAGCATTGCAGATAATATTTTAGTTAAATGTTACCAGTAGAATTGTTTAAAAAAGGAAATATATATAAAGTTATATATAAAATTGATATATATATATATATATATATATATATATATATAATATATATATATATATATATACATATACAGTATACAGGGTGTTCTGAAAAAAGGTGCCCATAAGTCAGGGCGTGATTTCCTCACATCAAAATAAGAAAAAAAGGTCTAATTAAACATAGGTCCGAAAATTGCTTAGTTACCAAGTTATACAGGGTGAAAGATTTCGTCTGAATTTCAGTTCCCCTGCTGCAACGAAGCCCTACGGGTATTTTGTTGGCTGTTGTTTAAGATGTAAAATTTAGCGTAATTTATGTAAAATGAACTGAAAAATTGAATAAAACCGTTTCCAGACCTGTAGCTACAGTAATTTTTAAGATATGTGACGAAATACGCGAAACTTGGTCCCGAAAAACAAGTTACATTTAGGTTTGAAGCAGATTTACTATGTTAAATGTACAATAAACACAAAATATTTTTTCACGGTACTTGTAGAAAATTTAATTTCGAAGAGAAAGATGTAAAATAAGTCTATAATAGACAAACGCAAACTTTAAAAAATAATCCTTAATTACATACAAAACGCATGAAAAAATAGACAAAATCTGTTAAGCTCTCTACAAATGTAATATTGAAATTAAAACAGCTGTTTTATTAAAATATTTGATTTGAGAAACAAAATAATTTCTATTTAAAACATATGTTTTAACAATGTAACATTGTTTATAATAATTTAAATAAACATTACAAGCAGCTATTTTTCCATTGCTCATTAAGTGCGTGAGTTGATCTGTACTCTAATACAAGTTAGTGCGAGTGCCGTTGAAGGTAATTTTTGATAGCTAATAATATCTTATTCATCATGGCAGGTAATATGAATATTATGTACACTAATGGTGAAATGGCAGACATGCATTTAATGTACGGTCTTGCACATTGCAACAGTCCGTCAGGCTAGACGACTCTATCAGGAACATTTTCCTCATAGACAGTTACCGACTCATAAAATGTTTTCTTCCATTCATAGAAGGCTAAGCGAGACGGGAACCTTTAAATCTGGAAAAGTTGGTAGATCAGGAAGGCCACGTACAACGTGTACAGCTGAATTGGAGGAGGGCGTGTTGGAACGAAATAGAGGAATCATCCTGGAAGAAGTACTAGAGAACTAGCCTTGGATTTCAAGTGTTAGTAATTCAATTGTCTGGAAGATTTTACACGAGCAGCAGTTGCATTCTTATCACTATCAAAGAGGTCCAGGCTCTTTTTGCCTTGAGATTACTTTCCTCGTGTTCAGCTATGCCAAATGGCTTATCCAAAGGTGCAGAAATCCACATTTTTTAAAATTTACATTTATCTTTACTGATGAAGCAAAATTTTTCAAGAATGGCTATTCTTAACACCCACAATACTACACATGTGGGCAATTGAAAATCCAACGTGCTATTTCAGAGAACCGTCACCAATATCAGTTTTTCTATAAACGTATGGGCTGCTATTCTGGGTGATAAAAGTTTTTATTAGTTTTTTACCTGATACGCTCAATGGTGAAAATTATTTACATTTCTTGACGACTAATCTGAATGAGTTACTCGAAGATGTGCCACTGTACACGCGCAACAACATGGTGGTTCATGCAGGATGGAGCTCCAGCTCATTACACATTACAAGTAAGAGAATTTTTAAATGAAGCATATCCAAACAGATGGATTGGATCGAGGAGCCCCAGTAGCATGGCCTGCAAGGTCACCTGACCTCAATCCTCTATGACTTTTTCTTATGGGGACATTTAAAGACGCTTGTCTACGAACTCGCCTGTGGATACCATTGAAGAGTTGCGAATAAGGATTGTTAACGGAATTCAAAGGATACGTGAGACAACCTGGGATCTTCGAAAGAGTTCGGCAGTCTATGAGAAGACGGCTGGATGCTTGTATTTTGAATGAGGGGAAACATTTTGAACATCTACTCTGACGTGGTTAGTTTTTTAGGACAAGTGTAACTTTTTTGTTGAATGATAATTCAGATAACTTTTTTATGTATGATAATGTATGATTGTTAAAAATATTTACTTGATAAAAAATAATAGTAACTCATTAATTTGTTTTAATAAAACAGCTGTTTTAATTTCAATATTACATTTGTAGAGAGCTTAACAGATTTTGTCTATTTTTCATGCGTTTTGTATGTAATTAAGGATTATTTTTTAAAGTTTGCGTTTGTCTATTATAGACTTATTTTACATCTTTCTCTTCGAAATTAAATTTTCTACAAGTACCGTGAAAAAATATTTTTGTGTTTATTGTACATTTAACATAGTAAATCTGCTTCAAACCTAAATGTAACTTGTTTTTCGGGACCAAGTTTCGCGTATTTCGTCACATATCTTAAAAATTACTGTAGCTACAGGTCTGGAAACGGTTTTATTCAATTTTTCAGTTCATTTTACATAAATTACGCTAAATTTTACATCTTAAACATCAGCCAACAAATACCCGTAGGGGCTTCGTTGCAGCAGGGGAACTGAAATTCAGACGAAATCTTTCACCCTGTATAACTTGGTAACTAAGCATTTTCGGACCTATGTTAATTAGAACCTTTTTTTCTTATTTTGATGTGGAGGAATCACGCCCTGACTTATGGGCACCTTTTTTCAGAACACCCTGTATAAATATACATAAAAGTATGTATGTATATGTAATAAAATTATTGAAAACATTATTAGCTGTCAAAGTATACGTATACGTATTATTTCATTTTTTTAATCTTTTAAGAATATCGCAGTTTATTCGTTCTGAATAAATAAGTAAATTGGCTGGTAAAAATAAGTTTTATGTGATTCAATAAATTTAAATGTTTAAAAACTTTACGTGATTTTGTAATACTGCTCCATAAATACACAAGAAATAAAGGAGATTATGTATGTCTGATACTGTACAGAAGTTCTGGACAGAGGTATCAGATTACATGTGACCTACAAAGTTCGCTTTGGCCAGCAAGTTTATCACCCTGAGACAGCCGAGAAATTACTTCTTAAATAAGTATTTCGATGTTTGCATTGTGCAAAGTAAAACTTGTCCCGTCCAGGTTTAAGGGGGGGGGGATATATATGTAACATTTAACTTTGTATATACCGGGTGAGTCATATAAGGTGTCCTGAATATTAGGAGACCGATTACAGCTATAGCAGAGAAACCAAAAGCAAACCTATTAAATCACTTACAATAAATACTTCAAATAATTTAATCCAATTTTATGTATGAAAAAAATATGCCAAAACTGGAGGTTCCAGGTTTGATTCTGAAACTTTTTAAATATAAAAACTATGAAATATGGCACATTTTAAAGCTCTATTTTGGCAGAAACATTATGGTGAAGTTTGGTTTTAAAAATACTTTATCGCTCCAAGATATTGGACCAAAATATTGGGAATTCACAGAAAACTCTGTATTTTATAGATATTTAAAAATAAAACAGTAGAAACAATTACTCCATAATCTGCAATCATCAAACACCCTTTAAAATTAAATATAATACCATAAAATTTGATCACCCTCTAAAAGATACATATTTAAATTTTTTTTAATAGGTAAAATTCCAAAAAATATAAAAGAGAAGGTTACACATGTTTTAATGCCGAATACAAGTCAAGTGGCAGACTGAACTTTAAAAAGTTTTAGTACTTAAAAAATATATCTTATATCTATATTTTTACAGTACAATTAAATTATAAAACCTGCAAACAGAAAATGTTTGGGTTACTGCCATTTAACATTTTTACAAAATATTTTTGTTAGGGTTTTCGAAATTCTTGTGTCATGTAATTTTAAAGAAGTTCATTGCAAATAGCCTATTTGCAGGGTTTTATACTTTATTTAAAACAGTCTCGTAGTTCCTGGTAGCTTATTTGCAGAAAACATTTACTCTGAGTTCTCCCAAGGTGTCTATAAGTCTAGAAATTATAGTTCATTGTTACCTCCAAAATTTTAGTGGGACAATAGTATGCGCAAAAGTCCCGCATATATTCTATGTGTCCAAAACGCTTTTTCGCCGTCCCCATTAGCTTGTAAACAGATATACAGAGTGTCCCGTAACTCACTGGAAAAAGGTATATCACGTTATTCGTAGGGTCACGTCAAAATATTTCATTATATGAAACATTGGTCTCCGATTCTTAGTTTCCCATCTGTCTGTATGTATGTATTTTCTTTATTAAAAAAAACTAATACATAAAATTGTACAAAATTTGGCTTAAATGTTTATGATAACAAGGCGAGTAACTAAAAGATACTTCATTTAATTATCTTTAATATTTTCAAAATGGCGGCCATTAAAACTTTTAAACTTTGAATATCTTAAGAACCTGCAATTTTTCACAAGAATTACAAGAATGGCAGTTTTTAGAGGATTTTATCAGAAATCTAATGAAACAAACATTACTTAAATTGAATAGCTGATTTAGAGCAGATTTTCTGTAACAAGACATGGCCCACATTGAGTTTCTCAGTAAATAGCCAACAATACAAAAACAGAATAAACTGCAGCTATGGCAACGACCACCTTTTGTGGCAACTAAAAAGCAGGATAAATAAACTTGTAAGCATGCTCAGTAGAAGCGTATATGGTTACATGTGCCTTATGTAGCTATGTATGTAGCTAATTCATATTGCTAAAGGAAAGAAATATTAAAGTGAAACCAATTTTTTAAGTCGGTGACAAGATGCGATTTCAGCGCACTCTTACGTTGTAGCAACCTCCATTCCTCACTGAAACTTTTATTATTTAAAACACTGCTATGAACCTAACTCATTGAAAAAAATGGGAGGAGTTAAGGATGTGACAAGGTATCTTGAGAAAGATCGCTCTGTGTGATTTAAGCGCTGCTTGATACTTTATTTCAATATAGAAAACATGAGTTCTATAAAGGTGCATGTCTAACCATCGAATTTAGTTCAGCTTCATTGAAGCTTACACAATTTCCCTTATGGTCTACTAGAAGCACGAAAACATTTCTTTTTTGTATCACTATCCATTTCTAGTATAAAATGAGCTACAGATTAGAAATTTTGCATGCAACCACAGCAAGGTGTGTTACGCGACACGTGTTTGTAGCGTAGTCGTATCTTGGTATTCGTCTACTGAATATCGATGAAATCTACGTAAAAATGAAATTGTTTTTCAATAAAAATACTAATAATTTTATACGGGATTTGTAAAGCACTAATCGTAATCGATTTCACCCATCTCAGATCTTTTGCAGATCAACAATACTTGCAAGGACGTAGCCAGTGAGGGAGTCCACGGGGTCCGGCTCTCCCCCAATTTTTCAATTATTTTTTAGTAAATGATTATTACAATTTACATAATTCAGTATTACTGACATGCACTGCTGAAAGATCGTTCTCAACAAAGAAACGCGGTTAAGAACCTTTTATTAGGAACAAAAATGGAGTCTTACTCTCTGTCCACTACGGGAAAATATCAGTTGCTTGGACACGCCCTCAAAAATTGTTTCTGGCTACGTTCTTGCATACTTGTTCTAAAATATATTGTAATAGGTACATCATAATTTATACAACTAGTATTATATATTTTAATGTATTGATGTAAACCGCAGTTTAAAATTCAAAAAAACGTACTCGAGCAGAAAATAAAAACATTTTCACATTTCGAACAAAAACGCCGTACAATTTACTGAGCATAAATCAGCTAATGCAACACTAATGTGATGATCAATCTTATAATGGGTGCCGTAAGTGATATACATGTGAGTTTGTACCGTATTTGCACGCGGTAAAATTGATATTAATGACGGGCTGTCCCTCCAGTTCCAATCTGCATTTGGCATTCTCACCCTTCCAAGTCTGTCTGTGAAAGCTCTGTTACATTATTCGGTTAGCTCCCTTGATTTCCTTCTACTGCCATTATTGAACGGTACTTACTATATCATCAATTATCATTGTAAATGTAGGTTAAAACGGTAATGTACATTGTCAACTTTTTTATATAAACAAATCATACACTGTGTAAATTAAGCCCTGGTACGCCTGGATATATTCCAAACTGATTGAGATATCGATGTACAATATTCACCATACGTATTAAAATACATTTTTTAGACTTTTGAAGAGTAAAAATATTCCCTCCACTTTTTAAAGGAGATTAGAGGGGGGTCGCTTCCAAAATTGCAACCCCTATCTTGTGACATGTCATTTGAAAGAAGTGTAGATGAGGTTTCTTTTTAAAATAATCGTGTCCAATAATGAGAGAACTTACATGCTTCAAAAGGCATTTTTACAAAGATTCGTCAATAAGTCAATGAACTCAGTGTTTGGGCTTTTGATGAGTTACTTACCTGTATCTGTCCAGAGCTCTGCCAAAAAAAAAGGTGTCTCGTTTTAAATTGCTCAGTGAAGTATGCCATTTAAAAATTATTTCCTCTCAACTACATCTGGACAATTCATCAGCTTGTTTATTGCCGTCAAAACCGGTACGATAGGCCCCAATTAAAGTGTACTGTATTACGAGCAGCTCGTGGCCTTTAAGTGAATTATATTGAGTTAAGGGTTATTACAACAGGCTTCCTATGTCACCACTATGCCACTTGTAGTTATGCTCTCTTGAACTATAACTTGAAACTTCATCGCTCGTTTATTGCCGTTGAAAACCGGTACGATAGGCCCCAATTAAAGTGTACTGTATTACGAGCAGTTCGTGGCTTTGAAGTGAATTATATTGAGTTTAAGGGTTATAACGACAGGCTTCCTACGTCACCACTATGCCACTTATAGTTATGCTCTCTTGAACTATATCTTGAAAATTCATCGGCTCGTTTTATTTCCGTCAAAACCGGTACGATTAGGTCCTAATTAAAGAGTACTGTATTACGAGCAGCTCGTGACCTTTAAGTGAATTATATTGAGTTAAGGGTTATTACAACAGGCTTCCTATGTCACCACTATGCCACTTATAGTTATGCTCTATTGAACTATATCTTGAAACTTCATCGGCTCGTTTATTGCCGTCAAAACCGGTACGATAGGCTTCCAATTAAAATGTACTGTATTACGAGCAGCTCGTGGCCTTTAAAGTGAATTTATTGAGTTAAGGGTTATAACAGCAGGCTTTCTATGTCACCACTATGCCACCTTATAGTTATGCTCTCTTGAACTATATCTTGAAACTTCATCGGCTCGTTTATTGCCGTCAAAACCGGTACAATACGCCAAAATTAAAATTTACTGTATTATACGAGCAGCTCGTGGCCTTTTAAGTTGGAATTATATTTGAGTTTAAGGGTTATAACGGGGCAGGGCTTTCTATGTCCACCACTATGCCACTTATAGTAATGCTCCTCTTGGAACTCATATCTTGAAACTTTCATCGGGCTCGTTTTATTGGCCGTCAAAACCGGTACAAATAACGGCCAAAATTAAAATTTACTGTATTTACGAGCAGCTCGTGGCCATTTAAGTGAGATTATATTGAGTTAAGGGTTATAACGGCAGGCTTTCTTATGTCACCACTTATGCCACTTATAGTTAATGCTCTCTTGAACTATTATCTTGAAAACTTGCATCGGCTCGTTTATTGCCGTCCAAAACACGGTACACATAACCGCCCACCAATTAAAATTTACTGTATTACGAGCAGCTCGTGGCCTTTTAACGATGAATTTTATATTGAGTTATAGGGTTTATAACAAGCATGGCTTTCTATGTCACCAACTATGGCCCCCCACTTATAGTTATGCCTCTCTTGAAAACTATATGCTTGAAATCTTCATCGGCTCCGATTTATTGTCCGTCAAAACCGGTACAATACGCCCCAATTAAAATTTTACTGTATTACGAGCCAAGCTCGTGGCCTTTAAGTGAATTATAATTGAAGTTAAGGGGTTGTCAACGGCAGGCCTTTTCTATGTCACACACTATGCCACTTTATATTTATGCTCTTCTTGAACTATATCTTGTAAACTTCATCGGGCTCGTTTAATATGCCGTTCAAAACCGGTAACAAATTAACGCCCCAATTTAAAAGTGTACTGTAATTATCGAGCAGCTCGTGGCCTTTAAGTGAATTATATATGAAGTTAAGGGTTATTTAACAACAGGCTTTCCTAATTGTCACCACTATGCCACTTTGTAGTTATGGCTCTCCTCTTGAACTATAACTTTCGAAACTATCATTCGGCTCGTTTATTTTGCCGTTGGAAACCGGTACGAATAAGCCTCCAATTAAAGTGTACTGTATTCAACCGAAGCGAGCTCGTGGCTTTTGCAAGTGAATTATATTGAGGTCTAAGGGTTTATATACGACAAGGCTATCCTCACGTCAACCCACTATGCCACCTTATAGTTGGCAATGGTCTGATGCCAAACTGAACCAACTAACCTCCATTTCAAATGTTTTTGTCCGTATATTGTCATTTCTTACTTTATAAAATAACAATACATTCACATGCCAGATGAGAACCATATTAAACAGCTTGAGTTTGTTGAGTGAAATATTTATTTGTCTTTTCGTGTTTTAACCATAGCGGGGAATTTTGTGATTATTGTTTGTGTGGGCAGACTGAACTAACTCCTGAAAAACATGTGCTGACGCATTAGAGTTGGTTCATGGTGCATCCTCTTCTTAATAAATAGTAGGAGTTTAAACTCCAGTTTTATCACCGACTTATTTGAAGATTCTGGGCGACGAGTAAGCATCCTCACCTCAACATGCTGAAGAATAGTATTGAAGGTAATATTTCACATTTACTAATTATCAACAGGTCATTTCAATTATATGCAATAGGTTAGATGGTACATTAGCATGTTCATCTTAATTGCCAAAGGTTGAACTAACTATTCCCCCTCCATAATATCCAAGCTGTTGGTGGGTTGTGTTTTTTTTGTAACATATTAATGTTGTGAGCCTTTCAATAGTGGTTTGTTTAACAGATATCTGCAAATGCAAGCGATATACTATCTGTTGTCCATAACTGGGGATTTTGGAGTTAGTTCACTCTGTGCATACAGTGTTTCAGATATTTAAATGATGTTCAGTTTCATTCCCTGGCAGACCTGAGATTGTAAAAATGCTGATTGATTTGGTGTTGCCCCTGGATTGTTTTTATAAAGCTTATAAGGACCAATGATAATAGATTAATTACATATCATTCGTTTTAATAAACAACAAACCTTTATTTTTCTGTTTGTTCTTATTGTGTGTGTAATATATTGGTACACTTATTAGCTTACAGTTTAATCCTTTCCTAATAGCTGCCACCATAACTTTAATAAAATAGGACTATTTTTATATTGTTGGCTTTGCGTACAGATCGCTTTTATATTGGGCATGTAATGTTGCAGATGATGGTCCCATGTGTGTTTCCTAAAGCAAAAAAGGGAAAGAAGAAGAAGGAAGAATGATGGAAAAAGATGTATGCAGAGGGCAGATGGATCAGAAATTCCTCTGGGGAGACGAGGGTTAAAAACAATAACACATCGTAGTCAACAGAAGAAAACCCACGCCGAGAAGAAGAAGAAGAAAGAGAAACTACGGAGATCCAGCATAAAGTGGAAAAAAAATATTAGAAAGATAAATCGAAACTCAGGAAAAGCTTAATGAAGAGTAACTAGTGGTAATCCTGTTGCAAGTAAAATATTATGAACCTGTTTTGAACTGTAAATGGTAGGAATGAAATGCGCTGAAAAAGTTTAATATTGATGAAAGGAAAAAGTTTTTTGGATCTTCTTTTTGGGAATTCAGGGTCCATCTGATACACAGACTGCTATTATTGGTAGGTTCTGGTTTAAAAGTTCCGGGAAATATGCTTTTTGAAAAAAAGGGTTCTGATGATTCAAAGCGGAGAGAATATCTCTCGTTACTATTCTGATTTGCCATGTCAAAAGTATTGAGTGTCAAGATTTGCTAGAAAGTATGCTTTACTAAAAAAACACTTAAAAATAGATAGCGCGAAGATTTCATACGCTCAACTGATGAAAGGTATTAGTCGTGGGCTGAGGGTTGTAGACAAAAGTAGTAAACATAACCCCTCCATAATAACAACACTATCTAGATGAACGAAACTATAACATCTTGATTAAAAAAATCATATATCATCTTTTCCTGGCCTACACTAGCCATTACAGTCGCAAAGATAATCCAAAACAAAAAGTATATTAGGGGCTGAATTAAATTTAAGTCTTAATGTATAGGTTTATAAATGCCCAAAAAATTTGGAAGCTGATAATGTTAAAGATCAGACTTGTGTCTCAGTCAATTGTATGAAAAAAATCTTTTTACAAAGACTTTCAATTTAGGTTTTAAGACACCTCATAAGGACACCTGTAAAGTGTTCTGCGATTCATATAATGTCCAGAAGAAAGCGATTGAGAGTGAACTAGACTCTGCAGAAAAAAAATTGAAACTCAATCAAGTGTTTGGCGCAATACTGAGCTTCACCATAGAAAAGTAAATGCAGCAAGAGATGAAATGAAGCGGGACATGCAATTTGCTAAAAACGCGGCCGAATGCACCGTTTTTTACAACTTTTGAGATTTTACAGAAGACATTCTCATTGCCAAAGGTTCCTACAGGAATAGCCATATTAATAAGAGGCAATTGTCCGTTTATAATTTAGGCCGTTCAATCGACTGTGCCCTCGTCAAAAGGAACAATGCCACCTTTGGAATGAATGTCAAGGAGGAAGGGGACCAGATGAAATTGGGATCCTGCCTTTTTGAAAATACATTTGTCTGACACATCCTACAAAAGAAAAGATTTGTGGTTGTGGTGCGACTCATGTGGTGGCCAGAATAGGCAATTTTCAAAATGGTAAATCCCTAACTCATACGCGACTAGTGCAAAACCCTTTAAAACAGACCATTAAAGAAATTGACGCAACAAAGGATTGTCCCATACCAGGCCACAGTTGTTTTGGGCCAAATACTGGCACCTCAGGATGAAGGTAGGGATTGGGGTGAGGCGGGGGGGGACAATAGAAAAAAGCATGAGAAGACACGAATACATTTATGTCCCCACAACCAGCTTGCTGAAATAAATAAAAGGGATGTAGGTCAAAGAAGCCAAGCAATTATAGAAGTTGCGATTACTATAATCAAGAAAAGAGGAAAACAGATTTTGATAACTACTACTGATCAAGTTTGGCGCAGCTCTTACAAAAACAGAAAGAAGAGTGTGACGGAGAGAAAGTTGAATGGTTAAAGATCAGAAGTTTATGTGTAAGACACAAAGTCATCCTTATGTCATGTATTATAAGTAACTCACACAATATTGATGTTGAGTACCACTCAATCAGTCTCAGTAAACGGCTCCAAAAAAAGAAATCAAAAAAACCCTTGAAACCAAGAGGTCCGAACCCGGTAAGACTCAAGTTCCTCTTCACCATCTTCCTTTAGTCACAAAGAATCCTAACGGCAAACCTCTTTCTTCTGAAAAAAAGGCTGACTATAAAATCAATGTTAGAACTTGTTGCCACCGATTCACCATGGATTTTTAGAAGACTTGTTTCTATTCCAGAAACAGGAAATAACTACCGAGTGAAATCTAACGATGAAGAATTAGGTTGATTAATTCTATAAGTTTTATTAAATTTGAAGACCTGTTTTTAATTTGGTAATTCTGTGTTTGTTTGTTAGTCTTCACACCCACTTTTTTACAATAATAAAAATCAAGAAATGAAAAATCAGTAATGAACTTATTATTCCTCCCTAATTTCAAAGTAAAATACCACCTTAGAACATTTTAGATACAATTCCAATAATTTTAAAGAAGAAAAAGAAAAATATTTTAAGTAACCTTATTTTACATATAAATATTGGTTCACTGAAGCACCCCAGGTGCAATGGTAAGTTACCATGAACCAGACTGAACCATGTCAACACAAAAATTTTTTGAAAAAATATTTTCCATCCCATGCTGAGTTTTATATTAATTTTTTATTCAGTAATTACCGAAGATACAATTAGTGTAAACTTTTCAGATTATCACAAAACAACAATATGTTTTTCAAATTTTCAAAAGTGCTATTTAGCAATCAAACATTTGAAAATCTATTATTGTTCGTACTGAAAAATTAAAAATAATGGAGTTGGTTCACTTTGGTATCAGACCATCCAGTTATGCTCTCTTGAACTATATCTTGAAACTTCATCGGCTCGTTTCATCTGCCGTCAAAACCGGTACGAATAGGCTCCAATTAAAATGTACTGTATTACGAGCAGGTCGTGGCCTTTAAGTGGATT